>NW_010361196.1:82351-83508 GCF_000414095.1 Morus notabilis | reverse complement strand
GGGGTATTATCGACGATTTGTAAAGGATTTCTCGAGTATTGCAGCTCCAATGACTCGATTGACTAAAAAGGAAGTCAGGTTTGAGTGGGATGCCGACTGTGAACATGCATTCCAAGAACTGAGGACTAGGCTAACCAGTGCGCCGATTCTGACGATTCCTAATAGCGATGAGTCGTACGAGGTGTATTCTGATGCATCAAGACGAGAACTTGGGTGTGTTCTAATGCAAAATGGACATGTTGTGGCCTATGCATCTCGTCAACTGAAGCCACATGAACAGAACTACCCCACGCATGATCTAGAGTTAGCAGCTATGATTTTTGCTCTCAAGATATGGAGATGCTACCTCTATGGAGTAAAATTTCAGATCTTCTCTGATCATAAGAGTTTGAAGTATCTGTTCACTCAGAAGGACTTAAATCTGAGACAAAGAAGATGGATGGAATATATGGAGGATTATGACTTCACCTTGCAGTATCATCCTAGAAAAGCCAACATAGTAGCAGACGCTCTCAGTAGAAAGACTCCAGGAATTCTAGCTTTTTTGGCATTAGAAGATTGGAAACGGAGTGCAATTGTAGGTGACTATGATCTTTAGTATTATGAGGATTCTAACCAAGCTATGGTGTACAACTTGGTTTCAACGCCAATTCTAATACAGCAAGTCAAGCAGAACCAATTGCAGGATTCACATCTTCAAGGAGTTTGGACTCGAGTTCAGAATGGAGAAAAACTGGACGAATGGAATGTTCGGGAAGATGGAACGCTCTACTTCAGGAATCGCCTTGCCGTTCCTCAAGTGGATGAGATAAAGAAGACAATCCTTCATGAGGCTCACAAATCGAGGTTCGCTATTCACCCTGGGAGTACCAAGATGTATCAAGACCTCAAGAGACAATATTGGTGGAGAGGTATGAAGAAGGATATCCGCTAATACGTGTCAGAATGTGCGACTTGTCTTCGAGTCAAGGCTGAACATCAAAAACCTGCTGGAGAATTGCAGCCTCTTCCTGTTCCTGGATGGAAGTGGGAACACATTACGATGGATTTTCTGATGGGATTGCCGAGGACTGAACATCGGCATGATGCCATATGGGTCGTTGTGGATAGGTTAACGAAGTCCGCGCACTTCATTCCCTTTCGTGTGACTTATTCCA
>NW_010361196.1:80217-81698 GCF_000414095.1 Morus notabilis | reverse complement strand
CATTTTGGTGTGAAAGGGAAACTCGCGCCGAGGTACATCGGGCCATTTCAGATCACACAACGAGTCGGTGTCGTTGCTTACCGCCTCGATCTTCCTCCAGAATTGTCTCACGTGCACAATGTGTTCCATGTTTCAATGCTTCGATAGTGTCAACCTGATCCAGAAGCCATTGTGCAATGGTATGACGTGCCGATCCAGTATGACACGACTTACGAGGAAGCACCCGTACAGATTCTTGACCGGAAGATGAAAAGCCTACGTCAACGTGAGATAACATTAGTGAAGGTGTTGTGGCAACACCATGGCGTTGAAGAAGCAACGTGCGAATTGGAAACGACGATGCAGGAACGATATCCGTATCTGTTCATATCGTGAGGTAAATTTTAATTTCAGGGACAAAATTTCTTAATTCAGATCATAATCATGTTGTGTAACGCCCTCCGGAATTAAACTTGTTTACTTATGGTAATTGTGGTTTATTAGTGTGCCTAAATTGATTTTCTTAATTAATCATAAGCTCTTTTAAATTTATTTCAGTATTTGCAATTTCACCCCTATTTATTTTATTTATTTTTCCTAATTTTCTTTTCTTTCTATTTCTCCTTTTCCTTTTTCCTTATTTATTTTTCCTTTCCCTTCCTCACGTTACTCTCTCTCACTCTCTCTCTCTCTATCTCGGGCTCTCTCCCTCTCCCATTCATTTCTCCCTCTCTCTCTCAAAGTTTTCTTTCTCAAGGGCCGGATTTAAACCAAAAATGGGGATTTCTAAGAGGTTTTCAACATCAAAGCTTGGATCGAGGTAAAACTCTTTGAAACTTACTTTAGATTTTCATATTTAGCTTTGTGGAACTCGTTTTAGTCGAGTTTGGTGATTTTTGGTTTAAATTTTGTTTTCAAATGGAATCCGAATGGGATTTGGTGAAACCTTGATGAAAATTGGGGGTTTTTGATTCTTTGGACCTCATTTGTTGATTTGAAACTGGATCTATACATTTCCCTTGAAAATATGTCGAAATCAGACCTAAAATTGTAGGTTTTGGCTTTGTTCTTCGCGAATCGGTCATTGTTGGCACTGGAAATTCTTCCCCACCGGTTGACCGGTCCGGTCGACCGGTCACCCTTCCATAGGTCGACCGATCCGGTCGACCGGTCACCTCTCCACCGGCTGACCGGTGGAGTTACACTCCTCTGTCACCAGTCGACCGGTTCCCACTGAAACTGACCCTAAATAGCCCAGAAAACCCTGTTTTGACCCCGAAACTCAATGTGGGATGGACCTAACCTCATTTGAGAACTCAAAATGAGTGGATTAGCCACATGAATCCTTGTTTTCCATTCGATTCTCTGGAATAAATTTCCATTGTCAAAGAATCATGATTTGAATTAAGAATTATTTATGAACATTGATTTTGAACTATGGCACACTAATATGATACAATTGCGTCTAATTAAATGAGAATGTTTGATGAGAAAGGTCAAAC
>NW_010361196.1:65653-80048 GCF_000414095.1 Morus notabilis | reverse complement strand
TTCTTAAAATGAAATATTTTAAGGAATGATACAATGCATGGTGGCCACAGAGATCGGGATATGGGAATCGTATCCTTGGGGGCAGGTCCCGAAACCCTTACGGATCCGCTTCTTGTTTAGTGGAATTATGGCTCTGCACTTTTCTTAGACATACATTTTTACCGCTTCTTGTTTAGTGGTATGATGAGCTGCACACTTTCATTGTACCGACATATTCTATTATGTGAGTATTTCCTTTTTTTTTTTTAAAAAAAAGGGATGATCGGTTCCGGGTGTATATCTTCGGACCGTGAGTACCTTTATTTTAAATGCTTTATAAAAATTATATCCTACTGGGCCTTTCGCTCACCTTTTCCTGTTTTCAAATGTATTAAACCCCTCCAGGCGTTGCGAGGAGTAGTGCGGAGCATGTAGCTACTACCGGTGACGTGGACTTGTTTCAGGAAAGCGAAGAGTTGTATTTCCTCTTATCTTTTATTTCAAGGCATGTATAAGAGATTATGGATTGTAAACTTAAATATTACTAGACTGTGGTTGATGTCATATTTACTTTTGTTTATGTTCATGTATGCTAAACACCTGTGGGAATTCCTGACATGATACCAGGGACGTGATTTTAGACTGGTTTGGTTGGAAATTCCACCACCGTTCTTGAAATTAAATTTCTCTTGAATGCAGGGGCTCGTTTGGAAATACCTGGATGTTTTGGATTTGAAAGAAATTAAATTATTTTGCTAATCTCTCTCTCTCAAACAGGTTTAAGTTTCTAAACAAGCCTCCACATCACTAACCCCGGTTTAGGGGCGTGACAAGTTATCAGCCCCAAATTTACTAAGTCCGACTCTCCCCAACAGTTAAATACCATTTTCAACTAGAGAACTCAGAAGCCAAGCAAATTGCTAAGTGATTTAGCCATTTCTAAGTACCAATTAGCAAGGAAACTTAAATTGGGCTAAGGTAAGCCACTATTTTGACATTTAGTACTGTTCAAGTCTGTTCAGGGGGTTTTCCTTTCAAGTCGACTATGAGATTTTAACCACATGGTGTCACGACTCCAAAGATGGGACCGTGATTATTGAGATTTAATTAAAGAAAATTAACTTAATTAACTGAGAAAAATACATATTCACAAAGTAGATATTAAAATATATTGTTCCGGAATCTTTCTTTTACAAATAATATTTAAATCAGTCCATAAAATCTAAGAAAAATAATACAAGTCTGGGACAATATCGACCAATATAGTTTATATACAGAAATAGAGTACATCTCAGAATTAAAAACTGTAAATTCAAAACAAACGAACCACTTCGAATCTCGTGCCTTCAATCCATTGGCATCCACTTGCCGTGCTGTAAATTTAACCCGCTAACTCTAGAGGGGGGTTAAAACATTGAAAACAGAAGAAAAATGAGCGGAATGCTCAGTAAGATATATTTTAGAAAACTTTATAAATAAATAAAAATGCATAGTCCCAACACATAAGCCAGAACTAAACATCAGCAAGTAATTTATAGCTATGATAAATTACTTACAACCAATAGCAAGGCCATAATCCACTGTAGTGACCCGTCCGGGTTTCGAGTCCTGCCCCTAAGGATATGATCTCCATATCTTAATTTCTAGGCCATCAGCGGGCTTACCAGTTCGCAAAATATCTTATCTTAAAAAAAATATCTACTAAAACTTTAAATCAGTTCATTATGAGTTTAATAGCAATAATCATACTATTGTCTTAAACTACTTTTCTTTATCAACACGTTTTATCTTTAAAAACATTTACATAGGCCAAAACACTTTAAAACAGGCTAACAAAGATATAGACAAAAATATCATACCTCTTGACAATTTAGTCCACGGATAACTTCACGTTGTCCAACCGTCTATTTTTGAAGCTCCACGTCCGATCGTGCCGCTAGCTTTGTAATCAAAATAATGTTTTAAAACTTAGTTCTCACCTCTAGAATAATTCTAATTCCATTATGTTCAATTGCTTCTTATTAGTGTGCTTTTAACTCAAATCCAAAATTTGTAACCAATTTTCATAATAAATTCTCAAGAAATCACTAAAATTAATTTCTAAATACCTTAACAAGTTTAATAATTGAAAATCCCTAAATTTAATCTAAGTTTAACCATAATTTATTCAAATCTAACTAGTCTAACCAAAATTATAATTTTTTAAGTTAAAAATTTAAATTAAAAAGTGAGTTTTAAGAGATTTTACTTTAAATTAGTTGATAGAGCCGTTTTCTCTCTTTTCTCTTTTTTTTTTTTTTTTTTTTTTTTTTTTTTTTTTATTCTTCCTGCTTCGGCACGAACGCAAAAGAAAAGAGAGAGAGAAAGGGAAAATGAGAGATAGTGAGAGTAAGGGAGAGAGAGAAGCCAACGATGAGAGAGAAAAATGGAAAAAAGAAAGAGAGAGAGACCGGTGGTGAAGGAAGCAGAGGAGAGAGAAAATGGAAAGAAAGAAATAGAAGAGAGAGAGAGAGTGGCGTGGAAGCTGCGGGAAGGAAGGGGAAAAAGAAAAGAAAAGAAAATAGAAGAGAAGAGAGAAAAGGAAAAAAAAAAGGAAAGAAAAAGAAAAAAAAAGGAAAAAATATATTAAGTTAGATATTTTAGAGGTTAAAATTAGGAGTTTAAAGTTTTTTTTAGGTTTTTTTTGTTTTTTTATATTTTTATTTAAGGATATTTTAGGTATTTTTAAGGTTAAAATTAAAAATTAATTGTGAAAAAATATAAATTTTAGTATTAAATTTATTTTAAAGATAAATATTTAATGAGATTAAAAAATTAAAAGTATAGTTTAAATAAACAAAAAACATAAGGTATAAATAGGTAAATATTTTTTTTTCGTTGCTAGGGAAAAAACATGACACAATGGATACGTTTAGAATTAGTTTTAAAATGATTTTATTTGTTATAAAAAGTAAAAATGTGATTATTTTTAGAATCATTTTAGGACTAATTCTGAAATTGCGTTTAATTAATTTTTTAAAAGATTATTTTGAGTATAATAAAAAAATAAAATCATATTTATTAATTAATATATTATAATATTATTAAAAAGTACTAAAAAATAAAAATAAAAAATAAAAAAACCTTTAACTATTTTCTAATTCTTTCACAAAAATTATTCTCATTATTTTTTATTTTTATTTTTATTTTTAAAATATTTACTAAATAAATTCCTTTCTATTTTTTATTTTTATTTTTTACTTCTCGAAACACGTGTTTCCAAACACGCACAATATCATTGCTCCTCAGACTCGTGTGTAATTTCTATCAAAAAAATAATAATAAAAGTCACTGTGTAAAGAAACAACCTATCAATGGCTTGGATTCCACGTAAGGCGGGCCCGAGAAAAGGTCACCTCTCTCGACGAAGTTTCGCGCGCCACATGAGGCCAACGGCGGATCAATAATCATCTTACACGGACGCCTCCATTTATTTATTTATTTTTCCTTTTTTTAGCTCATAAAAAGAAACAAACATTTTGACTATTTATTCAAAAAAAAAAAAATCTCTTCAAAATAATTCTTTATTGTATTTTTATGTCTAAAAAAAAAGTGCAAAATTCTCACATGACATATTCTTAGACTACAGATTATAAAGTACCATTTCAATGTTATTTAAGGGAAATACATGTTACCGTGATGATAGTAAAAACCTAAAAAAGAAATTATTTTCTAAAATTTATTTGTTTGTTATATTTTTTGGGTCCTGATTATAATATTGGTTATCTACTTGTTAGAGTCATTTTTCACATTATAGTTTTTTACAATATTGTACTTTGAGTCCTGAAAAGGCGAATAGAAATGTGACCCAATTTACAATCTGTAATTTGGTAACTAATGACAATAAAATGAACAACACTTCAGCTAAAAAATATGAAAAATGAAACAATAATAAAAGTACATACATGTGTTTGTTGGAGTCTTAATTACAAGTCAAAAATATAACTTTTTTAAAAAAAAAATTGTTCGATGGAACTTCCAGATACAAAATTTACTAAATAAAATAATTTTCTAATAACATGAAAATACAAGGTATAAAAATTAAAAGAAATGAGTACATCAAGAAAAATGTAAAAAAAAAAAAAAAATTACAATTAACGGTTTAAGAACAAAACCATCAATAAATTATTTTTTCATATCTCAACAAAAATTTGCTTCTTCTAGTTACAATGATCTAATTAAAATAGGATAAATCAATGACATCCGTACACCTAACTATGAAAAAAGAGAACTTTTATTGAAATAAATATGAAAACTTTTACTGGTAATTTAAATATATCTTAAAAAAGTTCAATTGCTTGGCTTGAAGCCATCTAGTCTAGTTTTTTAAAATTGATGAAATTAAATGTACAGAACAACAATCTTACATTGCAATAACATGAAAATATATTGTAAAAGCGTTTTGTAATGCAATGTTAAATTAATATATCAATATAAAAATTTAAAATCTGAATAGAAAAATCACCCTATAATACAATGTTAAATTTAAGGTATAATGATGTTAAATTTGACACAAATATATGTCAAATTTTAATGTTGGGTATTTGTTTACGTATTTTTTTATTTAAAAATTATAATTTCTAAATTATTTAAAAGTTACAAAACCTACTCTTACAAATTTCAAAACTTTCCAACAAAAAGGCGACTATAGCATTTAAATAACATTATTTATCATAGCATTGTTTTCATAATAATGTTTTGAAAACTCGTCCATAAGTGTTGCTTGTACGGCATATACATATATACGTATATATAAAATCAATTGGGTAGTTGGATTTGATTAGCAAAGAAAAAAAAAAAAAAAGGTAGTTGGATTGGATTTACATCTTCTTCTCGTATTTGGAGTAGGACACCCACTAATTATCATTTTCTTTTTTGATTAGCAAAATATATATATATTATTTTATTTTTCGGAAAAAATCAAGAGTTTGTTATTATTTTTTAATTTAAGCGGAGTGAAGTTTCGGAGTTTGTTTGAGCCTCTCAAGGCTCGCATTGCACTCAACTCTCACTGTCCCTTGCTGTGCCAACCATTAACTCGGCATTTTCTTTAGCTCTCCGTGCCAACCATTAACTCAGCATTTTCTTTAGCTCTCTCTCTCTCTCTCTCTCTCTCTCTCTAAATCCCAACAAACTGAGATATGCTCTGACGGCCATTGACGGACTAACAGAGCTCGAACTTGAACTCAAAGCCGAAGCCGCCATGGCCGATAATGCCGAGCATGAGCAAACGCAAGAACAGGAGTACGACCGCGACCGCGAATTCCTCACTGTCCCTCTCCTCTCCTCCCACAGATCGAACCCAAACTCGACCTCGCAGGTCGCCATCGTTGGCTCTCATGTCTGCCCTATCGAGAGCCTCGATTACGAGTACGTTTGATTGATTGATCAAACAAAATTTTCGTTGCTTTTCTCGGAGGCTCTATGAGCTTTTTCGGAATTTGAGGAATTGAGGAGAGGTGTTTTTGTTTTCTCTGATTTTTCGCAGGATTTTTGAGAACGAATTCTTCAAGCAGGATTGGAGGAGCCGTCGAAAGACTGAGATATTCCAGTACATATTCATGAAGTGGCTCACTTGCTTCCTCATCGGACTGATCGTCAGTCTCATCGGATTTTGCAATAATCTTGCCGTCGAGAATCTCGCCGGCGTCAAGTTCGTTTTCACCTCCAACATGATGTTGCAGCAGAGGTATCCCAATTTCCCATACTCTCCTAATCTGGACTTCTGGGCAAATCTTTCTTACTATTGCACAGAATAATACCATGGGCCTGCAATCATGTTCTACCATAAATAAAGCACTCGGCTATCTCTTTTTTTTTTTCTTTTCTTTTTCTCAAGCGGATTGTTTTTTTTGTCCTCTTGTTTGTTTCCCGGGAAAAATTAGCTTGCTTTCATAAGGAAAACGAAAAAAAAAAATGAATTTTTATGTTTTTACTGATTTGGTCCTCGTTTTGTGATGTTTTTGCACAGGTATGCAACGGCTTTTTTCGTGTTTTTTACTTCGAATTTGGTGCTCACTCTGTTCGCGTCTATGATCACGGCGCTTATTGCACCGGCGGCTGCTGGATCGGGTATACCGGAGGTGAAGGCTTACCTGAATGGCGTCGACGCTCCGGGAATTTTTTCCTTTAGGACTTTGGCTGTTAAGGTATTGATTTGGGAATTTGTGTGTCTCAAAAGCTTTTTGTTTTTATGCTAACTCTCACCGGTAATGATCATCATGGCTTCAATTTCAACAAATCAGAGAGTCGCCTCTAAGCGCCGTGCATGGTCCCCTCCGTTGTTTTGATTTAGGGATTGTTGATGAAAACGTGGGATAAGGATTGCTAGTACTGATGATTACCATTAAATAGCAATGCTCAATAAAAGTGTCTTGGAGAGTACTTGGACTGATTTGAATAATTAAATGTAGTATCATACTTGGAATTGCTCATAGCTTGGAAAAATCCGTCATGATCCAGTCAAATAATGTGTTTTCTAGTCCTTAGAAGTCATTTTCATTCATGTATGAAGCGATGGATTGAAATGTGAATGTATGCTTATAATTTCCTGGGACTTGTCGCTTTCACTCATTTGGGTTCATGTTTTTCTGGACGTGCAGATTTTTGGCAGCGTGACAGCAGTGTCATCATCTCTGCTTGTGGGGAAGGCAGGGCCCATGGTACACACTGGTGCGTGCATTGCGTCATTACTAGGCCAGGGAGGTTCGAAAAAATATGGTTTAACATGGAAATGGCTGCGATTTTTCAAGAATGATCGGGACAGGCGTGATCTTGTGACATGCGGTGACGCTGCTGGAATTGCTGCCTCTTTCCGCTCCCCTGTTGGTGGTGTGCTGTTTGCTTTTGAAGAGATGGCGTCCTGGTATAGCACCCTCCCTAGTTGAATATTCTTTTTGGGTCTTTGATCCTCATGTTTGTATCTCCATTTTGAAACTTTAGGTGACCATCATTTCTACACTCATCTCTTTCTTACCAACTTCAGAAATTTTTTCCTTCATGGTTTATATTGGTTACTAGGGATCCCTTTTTAGACCATCTTACATTTAACAAATGTCTTTTAGGTTTTCCATCTTTTGTTCCCTAATTGATACTGCTCTTTCTTGCTTTATTTATCTTTTATTTGCTAATGATAGCTCTATGTTAACAGACCCAATAATTAACATATTTATCTTTTATTAATATCTACAATTTGTTATGTAGGTGGAGAAGTGCCCTTCTATGGAGAGCTTTCTTTACAACAGCTGTAGTTGCAATTGTGCTCCGGGCTCTCATTGATGTTTGCTTAAGTGGCAAATGTGGGCTATTTGGTACCGGGGGGCTGATAATGTTTGATGTTTATTCAGCAAACATTTCATATCACCTTATGGATGTTCCTCCTGTGCTCCTCCTTGGTGTTGTAGGGGGCATATTGGGAGGGATATATAATTTTCTCTTGGATAAAGTTCTTAGATTGTACAATCTTATCAGTGAGTAAGTATCATCTTTAGCTATGTCATGTTGCGAAAGATGCATTTCATGGGTATAGAGAGTAGAATTTTTTTTTGCTGAGCTCAATTTTCCTTCATATTTCCCTTTCTCAGGAAAGGCGTCGTTTACCGAATCCTTCTTGCTTGTTCAATCTCCATTTTTACGTCTTGTCTTCTCTTTGGATTACCATGGCTTGCATCTTGCCAACCTTGCCCATTTGGTGCATTAGAAGCCTGTCCAACAATAGGCCGGTCCGGTAACTACAAGAAGTTTCAATGCCCTCCTGGTCACTATAATGATCTGGCTAGTCTCATATTTAATACAAATGATGATGCTATCAGGAATATGTTCAGCAAGGGCACCGATTCTGAGTTTCAGCATTCGTCAGTTCTCATTTTCTTTTTCACCTGCTTTTTCCTAAGCATCTTTAGCTATGGGATCTGCGCTCCTGCTGGTCTTTTTGTACCTGTTATAGTGACTGGTGCGTCATATGGACGTTTAATGGGCATGTTACTTGGTTCACACTCAGATCTTAACCATGGCCTCTATGCTGTGTTGGGTGCTGCTGCTTTCCTTGGTGGATCTATGAGGATGACTGTTTCCCTGTGTGTGATTATTCTGGAGTTGACCAATAACCTGTTATTGCTACCCTTGATAATGCTGGTTCTTCTCGTCTCCAAGACTGTAGCAGATGTTTTCAATGGAAACATTTATGATCTAATCATGAAATTAAAAGGATTTCCTTATCTTGAGGCTCATGCTGAACCATATATGAGGCAGTTGATGGTAGGTGATGTAGTAACAGGCCCGCTTCAGATGTTCCATGGTATTGAGAAGGTTGGTAACATAGTACATGTCCTGAGAAGCACGACGCACAATGGGTTTCCTGTAATTGATGAGCCTCCATTGTCTGAATCCCCAGTTTTGTTCGGCATAATCCTCCGTGTCCATCTGATTACATTATTGAAAAAGAAATCTTTTCTGCCCACCCCTGTACAGACAGGTGGTGATGCCTTCAAGCAGTTTTCATCAGGGGATTTCGCAAAGAGGGGTTCAGGCAGTGATGAAAAGCTAGAAGATGCAGAATTCACTGATGAGGAGTTGGAGATGTTTGTAGATTTGCATCCATTTACTAACGCATCGCCTTATACTGTGGTGGAGACAATGTCCCTAGCAAAGGCTCTCATACTCTTCCGAGAAGTTGGTTTAAGGCATCTGCTGGTCATACCAAAGGTCTCGTGTGTAGGTGGCCTTATCCTCACCATCTTTATTTGCGGCCATTACTAGAAGATTAGGCAATCTAAGAAATTAAATTCTACAGAACACTTTTCTTGAACACTTTATGGACTGCAATTCATTTCTTGAGTTTTCTTTTTAACTCTTTGTCCATAGCTTAAGAGTTCGTCATTGACACAGAAAGTCCAGTTTTGGTTGATAGGATAGAGTTTTGTAACCTGGGCTCAGCTATATGATCCTTTCAGCTATATGATCATGCACCTATTTTTCTCATACTATTCTTCTATATTAGTACTCTCTTTCCGATGTGTTTATCTACTAACTGCAAACAATTACCATGTTGCTGATTTGCAGAGATCTCCGGTGGCGGGAATACTGACTAGGCACGATTTTATGCCGGAACACATACTCGGCTTGTATCCTTTGTTAGTAAGGAGCAGATGGAAGAGATTAAGAATCCATTTCCCGAGCCTATTTAAAATCTTTTAACGCATCTCGCCCTAGGATGTTGCTTGCCCTTGAAGATGTACATAGTATTTTAACTGCCCCACAGCCACAGGATTCATGAGGAGTACAATAGCTCCACTTTCCCAGCTATTCAAGGAGCCAAGAGACGAAGAGGGCCAGAAAAGGGTAGTCATAATTTTAATACCTAATTATATTATCTTACATGACATGATGCGATGAGGTAAAATATTGTTGTATGGTGAACCATAACAAACCATTCTTGCTCTACTGCAGCAAATTGCTGTACGAAATAATAGATCAATACACTAATTTGGGTTTTTTTTTTCCTTCTGTTTTTTCCCCGAGAAAAAAGTGTCCCTTGAATTAGCGTTGAACACTTATGCTTTGTCTATTTTAAAATTTACTTTTTGGCCTTGTTTGACAGGAGGGAAAAAGGGAAAAATTGAGTAAGAATATAGGTGTTGGATGATTAGTGAATAAATTTTGACTTAGTTCCGTTCATTTCACCGATTCAAGTTTAGAATTTAAGTTTTGTTACAGTAAAAAGCTCTCAGAAACAGTCACACTTAATTTTTTTATTACAGTAAAAAGCTCTCACATAAAATTACATATCAACTCGAATTAAAAACTCGAATCAACGAACTAAACATGTCCTTAACGTGTTTGGTAGGAGGAACTCGAGGAGATAATAGATTGTGAGAGGGATTCAAAATCCTCGACAAGACCCCATTTTTGATCTTAACAAAGTTGGATGTTAGAAAAAAGGACCCTGATAAGACTAGCCTTTAGTTAAGCAAGTCTTTGTTAGGAAGGGTAAGAGGGTGTAGGTGGAATTGTTAGTAGCTGATTAGTGGGGAGTTTTGGTTAGGCAGTTTTAGCAAGTTGAGTTTAGTAGGAGTCAGGAGAAGTTAGTTAGTGGGGAGGAAAAGAATAGAGGAGGGGATCTTGGGGAAGGAGATTCGGGTAGACTTGTAGGAAGCTGGGCAGAAAAGCCAGCTGTGGAGGTTGCAGCCCCTCGAAGAGCTGCGATTGTGTACTTGCTTTCATTCAATAATACGATCGATTCTTTCTTGATCTCAATTTTCTTATTTCTTCGAAAAACTGTCCTAGATTCTATCAAACCCATACTGAACATAAGAGAAAGGTCGTCTCTCTTTATTGTCGGTTTTTCTTACCTACATTGTACACCTTTCATTGCTATTTTTCCCCTTACAAGACACAGCCTTAGGTGTCCAGTAAATATGGATACACCTTTCTCTTCATTTTCCTGGTCATGTATTGAAATACTAATTAGTGTTACTTTACATTTTAGTCCATTAGTCAAACAATTAATGCCCGTAAAATGAACATTCGTGAGCGTACTAATATTGTCAGGTAAATGCATCACCAGAAATTTATTATGTTGTGTGATCGAGTTAAGTGGTTTCTCAAGAGCTAACTCGTTCAAGAGTGTTAAGGCCCTGTCAAATAACTGATTGGTAGAGTAGAGGTTAGGGGTTAGTAGTTTTTAGTGAGAATTAGTAGTATAAATACGGTGGTTAGTAGCTTATGAGGTGATGGTCAGATTATTTAGATTTTTGGGAAGACCCTTGGGACAATTATGGTCTCTCGAATACCATGATTGTTAGGGAGGATTATCATTGATGTTCAAATCTCACACAGCACTACATGCGGTAGCGCACAATGATCAGACTCTTCAGTTTCATTTCTCCTGGTCGGGATAGTCCTCGTCGGGTCCCACCACCTGGCCTGTCTTGCACCAAGAACGCCTTGGAGTGAGGGGACATGATTAGGTGTTTTTCAAGGGCACTCTGGGGCTCAAATCAGCATACTGATAGGGAGCAATAAATAGAGACAGTTTTGGGTGGAGAATTTGTCCTCGCCTCAATAAATACATGTGGTAGTATTTATAGTTTCTGTTGGATTTGGGTAACAATTGAGGATATGTTAATGGAGGGCGAGGATGACTCTAGGATCAGGTGGGTCAAGTGATTACCCTTATGATAGGTCCGGCAAAGAACGGCCGGAAGCATCCCGTCAGAACATGTTCGGAAAATGTCCAGTTCTCACAGAGATGACACGGTAGCCATCACTGCTCTGCTTGGCAGGTACAATGTTCGGCTAACATGGCTGATCAGCGGTGTGAAAGGATGGTCAGCAAGTTTGTCCGACCAGACCCTCAACAATCAGTTTACTTAAAAAAGTTTTATTATTATTATTATTATTATTATTTTTCATCAGTCTGTTAGAAATAGTTAGGTTCCTGTTAATTAAGAGCTACTTCTCTTGCGACAATTTCATTTTTCTTGACACGTTCCTCGTGATTTTATTGACAAATTGAGAATAGGTACCTAAAAATGTTCAAAGAAAACAAGAATGAAGCTTTGGAAGAAAAGATACCAAAAAGTAAACTAGTTGTTCAAAGCCAAACTCATTCTTTACAGGGCGCCAAAAAGAAAATAAAAAGAAAAAAAAAAAAAAAAACTACTGATTTTTCCCTTCCCAAAAGAAGAAAAGTTGAACCAAACACATACTTTGATAATTTCATCACACCCTTCTCAGAGACCTAACATAGTCTGCCCTTATTGCCCACAGCTGCTCTCCCACTAATTTCATGTCAGGCCTTTTGGATCGAATTGGTGCTGCACATTCAAAGGCCAAATTGAATATTTTGTTAAGTATTTCTGCATTTACAACTTCCTGCATCAAAGGATCAACCAATTCAACTACACGTCCATCATTGTATCTCTCGAAAGCCTGCATACAAAGAGAACCCCATCAAATTAAAGCACTTGGAAGTAAGCTAATAGAGGAAGGTATTACTTATTTATTTATTTGTTTATTTTTTGTTTTGTTTTTGAAAGGAATGAAATGTATTATTAAGCAACTGAAATAACTATAAGTCTGACATCAATATTGGAGCTCATTGGAATCATTACTTTGTACTTTCCAACAGAGTCTTGGAGCCCACATGAATATTCCGAAATGCCTTAACGCTTAGCATTTTAGTTTCCATGTGACTGAAATATGGAATTGTTTATTAAAGTATTTAAATAAACATACCTCAAAAAAGAGGCAATATTATAATAAGATATCACGAAAACTTATAGCAAGGGAAACCCAAAAGAACACTGTTAACACAAAGCCAAAGAGACTCGGGAGTCGAAAACCACCAAATTTTCGTTGCAAACTTCCAATTTTTTGCAATGACTTGTCATAGGAAAAAAAAAAGAACTAAGTGCCTAACTTCCTCCGAATCACTTTCAGTAATCATCGCAGCTGCCTCAGCAAAATCAATGTGAGAAGTTTTGGTCACACAAGTTAAGTGGGAGTTGACTTCCACAAACGGTAAAATGAGTCTAGAAATGATTCTCTTTTTAAAAAAAAAAAAAAAAAAAAAGAAAGTCAAGTTGGGGACAAGGTTGACTCTTTGAACAAACTTTGGCTAGAATTGACAGCTGTACTTCACAACCTAAACGTGTAGATTGAGAAAAATAACTCCAATCAGCTTATCCTAGTCTAAGTTATCTGTATACTGCAAACTGCACATGATAATCTAATTATGAAGTGCGTGTACAAAGATTTTCTATTGTTTATAATCTACATAAAAAATGTTTTTCAACAGAAAATGCTCAGGTTCTATGATTACCACATAATCAAGAACTTGTTTGTTAAGAAACAAAAAACTTACCCATCTGACTGTCACCCGCTCTTCAACAGGTCGTCTTAATTCCACAGGACGACGACCTGTCATAATTTCCATAAGCAAAATTCCGAAGGAGTAGACATCACTCTTGGCAGTGAGTTGATAGGTCTTCATATACTCGGGGTCTAGGTAACCCACTGTTCCTTTAACTTTGGTAGAAATGTGTGTTTCATCGGACTCCATTGGACCAAGCTTTGCAAATCCGAAATCAGCAACCTTGGCTCTCATGCTTTCAGTCAGAAGAATGTTGGATGATTTCACATCTCGATGGATGATTGGTTTCTCTGTTGTGAGATGAACAGAAGACCAGGGATCAAGAGTTATAGTTTCAACAAACTCAACTTGTAAATGTAAGAAAGTATGTGCATACATGAACAATATCATTTCACTTTGGAAAGATTCAAGATGGATGAGATTATTAAACATAAGCTAACGCATAACCTCATTGGTGGTTTTGTGGCAGTAGAGACTGTCTATACAAGATAAAATTGTCAATCCAACACTAATCCTGTCTGTTGATTTTGTTCCCACACTGCCTAATGCAGGGAGGGACTTTCAGGACCAAACTAGTTCATAAACAAACTTTTATCCTAACAAATTAGGACAATGGCGTAATTTAAACTTCTGCTGTAAGGGCATTCTATTAAGTCTACTTGGGTTTCTAAGAATATGAAGAAAAGGTCCACAAGAAACAAAACAGGAATAGTTCTGATTACATCCAGCTGGTTTTTATGTATGTATGTATGTATGAATATTTACCTGCATATAGATGGAGATAAGTTAGGCCATGAGCAACATCAATGGCAATTTCAAGTCGCTGATTAAAATCCAGAATTTTCCCACGTTGACCTGGCAGCAAAAGCAGCAAAATAATTTAGCCATGTGTTATCATCTGTTTACAATTTCTTAACTAGTTCTCGTGGTGAAGTGAGCTTACCATCTAAGTGTTCCCTAAGAGTACCGTTAGGCACATACTCTGTTATGACGAGACGTTCATTTCCTTGGTCAATAAAACCTAGTAACTTCACTAGATTCCGATGATCAATTTTGGCCAGAAGCTCAACTTCACTGCTAAATTCATTTCTGAGATTCTCAAAGTGCTCCTACAACAAGATTCCATGTCAATGGTAAGGCAATACACAACGATGGATGCCTTTTTTAAACAAGCCTGTCCTTTGATCAATCTCATTAAGTGATCATTAGGTCAATTGAACAAAAGATAAAAACTTAGCCTAATGGTTTGAATTCATTTTCTTTTTTCTTTCTTCTTTCGTCACTTTTGATCAGATTAAAATTGTTATAGTCCTATACTTGCAAGTTTCTTCTTAACTCTAGTTCTCCTACTAGCATTGTAAGAAATAACTTGAAAATTTTCAGACAGGATTACTGATCAATATTCTCCTTCCTCGCCTAAACATTGTACTTGACAGCTTTAGTTTGTAAGTTTTCAACATTTTTCTTGGCTTTTTAACATACATTCAAATTTAAGAGCATACA
>NW_010361196.1:27633-65622 GCF_000414095.1 Morus notabilis | reverse complement strand
ACTCTTTCTTAAGGCAGCTACCTCAATTATGATCATATGAAAAATCCTTACCTTCTTTCCTCGTTTTATGGCAACAATATGGCCATCCTCTAGCTGGGCTTTGTAGACCGTTCCAAAGCCTCCTTCCCCTATCTGTAAAGAAGGTGAAAAATTACGAGTTGCTTTGGCAACCTGGATCATGTTCAGATGTACTGATCCAAGTCTACTGAGTTGCGGAGACATCGAGTGTCTAGGACTAGGTGGTACACGAAATGGACTTGCCGGGATCTTTTCATGAACAGAATTCACATCAAAAGATGAAACTGAATCAGCAGTAACATACCCACGATCTGCTAGCATTAAGAGCAAATACAAAGAATTAACTGACTATTAAGATAACAACTAGGTTGGAAGGATTTAACAGCAGTGATAAGTAAAATAACTGCATAACATTGCAAATAAAACCAAATACTGCTTAGCTTGAGTAAAGCCCCTATGTCGATGTTGATATCATTAAAAGATAAAGATAAAATACAATTTGTATTCTTTAATCATACAGACATACTAATCAATCCTCAATCATCAGAATGACAAAATAAAATACGAGATAAACTCACTTGAATTTTGCTCCTTGGTAAGAGCAGTGTGGGAAGTTTCTTTTCTTTTCCTATAAAAGCAGGGACAGATGAAAACACAACAGGCTAAAACAGATCCTCCTGCTAGAATCCCGAATTGTTTTGGTGTCGACAGAAATTTGGACTCACTTTTTCCTTCTCCATCATGAGCAGGGACGGTGGATTCATATGTTGACCCCTTCGGCAAAAGTTTCCTACCTGTCTTAGAGAAAAAGTCATCAACAAAAGCAGTTGCAAAAGTGCGAGAAATTCACTTAAAAATTATGATTTCATAAGTAATGGAACTGAAATGACGTATAATATATTATGCCATACCTGTTGAAACGTAGAATTGACAATAATCACTTTTTAGGTGCTCCTCAATGTTGCAACCGTTTTCATTGTAGGTAAAAAGAGCCTCACAGAATAAATCTTTGCCCACTAAATTCCCATTTACATAGAACAGTTCATTCCCATAAGAACTAGAATAGGCAATGAGATCAGCGCAAACTTTAGACTCAATGACAAAACCAAAAATGGTCGGGAACTGAACCAGCAACAGCACACTTAACATGACAGAGCCCATTCTTGACGAGATCATGTGCTGAGTTTGTATGTTCATCTGTTCTATACTCCCCCAGTACCCGCCAAGCAAAGCCAGAAAAAGAGAATTTTTCTGACTCCCAGAAACCTTAAGATTTTAACAACAGTATTTCATACCAGTGGGATGAAAAAGCTTTTCAATCCCACTAATCTCTGGGTTCAGTGCTCTAAATTCCAATTTGATCATCACCTTGAAGCTTGAGAAAGTTCTAACACTCCCGTTTCACCAATACGAAAAACAGATAATCTTGGCAGAAAATGAGCTGGGCAATGCTACTATGTGCCCCAATTTGACAAATAAGGATTCCTTGCAGGAAAGAAGCTTATCAATGCTACTTCAACTCTTCAAATTGATCAATCCAATTTAGGCAAGCCCAATTTTTTAGTCATCACAAAGCTCAACCAAAGCTTTTCAATCCCACTAATCTCTGGGTTCAGTGCTCTAAATTCCAATTTGATCATCACCTTGAAGCTTGAGAAAGTTCTAACACTCCCGTTTCACCAATACGAAAAACAGATAATCTTGGCAGAAAATGAGCTGGGCAATGCTACTATGTGCCCCAATTTGACAAATAAGGATTCCTTGCAGGAAAGAAGCTTATCAATGCTACTTCAACTCTTCAAATTGATCAATCCAATTTAGGCAAGCCCAATTTTTTAGTCATCACAAAGCTCAACCAAAGATAAGTCAAAATATCAACGAGCTAAAAACTATTTCAATATCAAATCTGCTTTCTGACGATAGGTTCAAAGTCAAATCCCTCCAAAGCTTTCTATACAAGCAATAGCAATTTCAAGCAGTGTCCTAAAATTCAAGCAGAGCCTTCAATACCCAATTCAGAAATCGGAAAAATAAATTAAACCCAGTTGGTAGATTACCTCAACGACTCCAAAAGTGTGAAACTTCTCTTCAAACTTTTTAGCTGAATTGTTTGAAACCCAATTCTGAATTCCCAAGAGAACACAAACCCACATCATAAAGCCAGCAAAAATATCGAAACCCCAAAACTTGAGAGCTCTATTTAAGGAGCTAGATAACTTCAAATGACTTCAGCATAAGCCAAAAAAAGGAGACATAAATGCAGATTGCAGTAACAGAAACGAAACCTGAACAGAGGCGCCTGAGAATGAATTATAGCTGTCACACAAACGACATATGACTTTTTTTTTCCTCTTTTTTTTTTTTTTTGTTTTTTCTTTTTACGAGAGCTGGCTTTGATATTTTTTGCTTCGCTTGTCAAGAGAGAACACAAAGCAAAGCAAAAAGAAGAGACAGAGACCGGCAAACCCGAAGAAAGAACAAGAATAAAGAGAGAGAAAAATCAATTAATGATAAAGGCTTAACCCACGGCCGCCTGTAGCGCATTATAATATTGATTGGCCTCAAAGTTGGAACTTTGACCGTTGGCACCCCCCACCCCGACGTCATTGCTCGCATGGCTTCACAAGCACTTTTTGGTCATTTCATCGTTGTGTACAGTATTTCTTTTTTTCATTTTTCATTTTATTATTTATTTGCTAAAGAAAAAATTATCAAACTTACTCGTATAAGTCTAAATTTTTATTTTTAACTATTGATTAATACTTTTTTAATAACTATAGTTATTTTTATAAAAAAGATATTAATTAAGAATAAGTTATAATTTATATCATGCATTTTAAAAGAGTATTTGTCTCATTTATTTATTTTTTAATTATTCTTTTTCATCATTTGGTGGGGCCATACAAATTAAACGGAGAGATAAAAAATTTGGATACTAAATATCTCGTAGGTACCTTATCCTTTTAATAATAGTATTAGTCTTGAGCATACTCACGGCATTCATTTAAAATAATAATTATACAAATTATTTTTTTAAAAAAAGAGAAAAAAAGGAAAAAATATTAAAAAAATAAAGGTAAACACGGAAAAAGATTAGAAGCAAAAAATAAGAAAAAATAAAATTTAACTTATTTTATTGTGTTTTAAATTAGTTTTATTTTAAGTTTTTGTTTTTGTTTTGTTTTTTTTTTTTTGGGTAAGAAATAATAGAGGTTGTCACTGCACTTTCTGATTCTTGTTGTGTCCAATTCACAAGAGTGATTTTTTTTATTATGCCTATGAGTGACCTTTGTGTCGTGGGTGTTTTGGTCTCCATCAGTTGGTGTTCTCCATCTGTTGTAAAGGAGTTGTTGAAAGAGTCATTTGAATTCTCGTTGTAGAACTCGGTGCACATGTTATCTTTTTATGTGTTTCGTTAGAACTTACCGGTAGATTCATTCTGTGATTAGAGTTAAGTTTCCTTATGTTATGTTATGAGGTTATTGGAGTTTGCGTTAGTGTGTATCTCTTGGACGTAGATTACAAATTACCTTCATAAAAAATAAGACTTTTACAATTTTTAATGTTGAATGATTATGTCGAACATTAGATATAGTGCTTATAATAGTATTATGCATTGTAGCGGAAAATAATTTTTTTGTATTGCCATTTGCATTGCAGAGAATCTTAGAGTGATATCATAGGGGACCTTATGTCATTGAATTTTCATTACATTGAAAAGCGAATCAAATTGATCATTGATTATAGTAAAATGGGCTTCCTCGTTTTGTATGACTCAATGATTCTAAAGCCTCTTGATTGGGACAATAATGAGGGCCACATGGAAAATCCCAAAAAGTAACACTTGTTTTTACCCCTTAAATTAATGATGTTGGCACTAAATATTAATATTTTTTTGCTAAATTTTTTCCTTTCAGGAAGCACTAAATGTTATTATTGTTGCTATCACTCTTAGTATTAGAAAATGTCTTCAGTCTGATAAATGTGATATTTTTTATTAATCAATATATAATATTATTTATACGTTTGTGTAATACTCATTATGTTTTATTGTAAAACTCAATAAAATATAATCTCACGTCCTGTTACATTACACTTGTTTCAGTATTATCATGTAAAACCAAAAAATTTCAAGTCCAAATGAAAAATATTAAACTTACACGTAATCGGCTTAAGATAATGTCTATTATTATTTTTCACCTAAACGTTTACCTATATTTTATCAAAATGTGTTTATAGTGTATTTTCAGATATTCCACGATTATTTTCTATGTATTTATTTTCATGTTGAGAACCTTTATTTTCTCTAAAAAAAAAAAAATAGATAAACTTAAGATGCACAAAAACACCATTTTAACTTACTTCAAAACGCCATAAAATTGATCAATTTTACTCTCTAAAAAAATGATCAATTTGGTCAACTCGTGTTAAAAATGATCTTTTGCACTTTAATTTGACCAAATTTTATCAAAAAAACAAATAGAGCGTTCCAATACGAAATAAAAAGAAATTCAAGCGATGGTAGAATAAAAAAGCACAAGATAAAGCGTGACTTTTAATAAAACATAAAAAGTTTTAAGTACTTATCTTTGTTATGTTTTTTCTTTTCCTATTTTTTCCCTTGTAAGCTTGCTACTTATTCTTGAGACTGCCATGTGGTCGTACATAACAAAGCCAAGAGATAATAGAAAAGAGAGAGAAAGAAAGAGAAGAGGAGCCTAAAATTCTCAAAATAATAATAAAAAAAAGATTGCCTATTGTTTGTATGGGATTCCTAAGCTTGTTTCATTCATACTTTTTGCCCATCCTATCTCCATTATCATTTCTAATTATCTTCTGCTTATTCTTAAAAGGAAAAAAAATTAAAATAGTTGTATCTCTCGATTGACAAATTTGTATTCAACCGCTAATTGTTTATTTTTTTTTTTTAGGAATTTAGAGATACTTATCTCTTGTTGAGGCATGTATACATAACAAATTAAGTGGGGTTTGCCCTTTTGTTATGAGGCCTATTCAGGGTCCTCCAAGTGAAAGAACACCAAATTTTTATTTTGATTGTATATTCAACACAAATTTTTTTTCCCTCATCCTCTCCATAAAAGCAATACTAAATTGCACCTAATGTGAGATTGTTGAGACATTTTCAAGGGAATTGAATAATATTAGAGATAAGCTTAACTACATATGCTCATGTCATTGTCGTTGACATTAATGGTTTAATTCCATTAGCAAAAATAAAAGAAGCATAAACTAGTGGGTTTTACTTTTGTAATGATTATTTTTTCTCTTGGTTTTTTCGTGGAAAGTTTGTTTTCTAATAACAGTCGTCGATCGCATGTCAATACGTTTTGTGAGTTTGGTGGTGCCATGTACATACATATTTGGCTCAAGCAAGCTTACCTAAGGTCATTAATCATGTGTAGAAATAAAAGTTCAGAGTGACCCGGCCCTAAATAGGAGAGAGACGGCCAAATCCGACCTTAAAATGTTGAGAATGATGTCTTAAAAAGATGCGATATAATAAAAGATATTATTATTTATTTAATAAAAGAGAAATATTCATTATATTGTGCATGTATTATTAAATATTTTATGAATATCATTGAAAATTTCACGATGATTTATGTGACCTTACATATTGTATATAAGTGTTATATACTAAAGGATAATATTTAAGAATAATAATCAAAATGAGTCTATAATAAAGTAAATTAAACTTCAAAATCTTTAACTAAAACATTATTAATACATGTCATTCACATTAAAAATGTAACGAGCTTATCCACATCGTTGATATGAAAGGATACTGAATGAGTGTATTTTACATAATGAGAATATATAGGATTGAGACATGACACAATATGAATTTCTTATAATTTCCGTTAAATATAAAAATTCTAATTGAGTCTACTGATGGTCGTATATAGAATAATCTCAATCTTGAGTTATTAGCAGACTCCTATTTGTGGATTCGTACCTTTTGACTTACTTGGTATAGATTTTGAGATAGCTAAATCATATTCCTTGTATCTTAGAATCATGATGAAGTGATAATATATGAGATGAAATCCTATAAGTGATAATAAACAATATGAATGTTAATATACGAGATGGAATCCATTTTTTCTTCAGAAAGAAGTAGATAAATAATTCTCTTGAGTGTTGATTCGGTACTTGGATTAGCAGGAGCTCCGATTCTTGAATTTGATTCATGAATCATTATCCATTAGAGAATCAATAGTACTCAAGGATAAAGATATAATTAGAGAGGTGAACAGATTTAATTTAACTCTAATTATGAATTATTTATAGAGGAACGATGTGGCTATATTAAATAGATGTTTCACAGATGTAAATAAAAGTCTATAATATCAAGAGTGCAATTCCAAGTTTATAGTGGAGTAACTTTAGAATTAATAGAATTAATTAATTAATTAAAGAGTTTGATAAATTAATTTTATTAGAGCTTGTTATTATAGGTCCATGAACCTCAGTGATATCCTTGTAATTCTACAAGACATTAAGGATAAAATAGAAAATTTAGAATTATGGAATTCTGAAATTAAATCACTCAAAAATAATTAATTGAGAATTAATTGGATATTAAATATTGTGATTATTTGATATGTAATTTTGGAACACACATGGTGGAACCATGTGGTGTACACGTCCAGTATAAGGAAATCCCTCTTGTCACGCCCCCAAACAAGGGTTAGTGATAGGAGGCTTGTTTAGAAATTAAACCTGATTAAGAAAGTGATTAAACGATTAACAGTTCAAAATTTGATTTCAAATCCAAAATATTCAGTTATTTCCAAACAAACTCCACTATTTTAAAGGAAATTGAGTTTTAAGAAAGAGTGAGGCAAACTTTACAAAACACAGTTACTGTTAAGATCAACATCAAAGGTCAGCCTCCGGCATCCACAAGGTTTACACTTGTGCATACATAAATAAATATAAAAAAGTAAATAACTGACATCAACCACAGTCTAGTAGGATTTAAGGTTTACAATCCATAGTGAATACATGCCTTGAATAAATCTGATAATGAAGGAAAATACTTCACTGTTTCCTTTCTTCTAGAACCGAGTTCCTCACCTATTCCATGCTACTTCTAGCATCGCCTGGGTGGGGTTAAATACATTTTGAAACATAAGAAAAATGAGCAAAATGCCCAGTAGGATAAAGTTTTATAAAACTGAATAAATAAGTAACTAAAGAAAATGAAATAATCAGGCCCAAAAGAAATCAATCAGAACCAAACAACCTTTTTCTGAAAAGTAAATAAACTTAAGTTCTAGTTTACAGGCAACCAGCAAGTAATTTAATGATAAATTACTTACGACCAAAAGTAAGGCCTTATCACCACTGTAGTGGCCCGTCCGAGTTTCGAGTTCTGCCCCTAAGGATATGATCTCCATGTCCTATCTAGGCCATTAGCGGGCTTACCAATTCGCAAGATATCTTATCTTAAGAAAAGGTTCATTAAAACTTGAAATCAGTTCATTATGAGATCAATAGCAATAATCAAGCTATTTTCTTTAAACAATTTTCTTTATCAAACCTGTGTTATCTTTTAAAAACATTTACATAGCTAAAATACTTTAAAACATGCTAACAAGGATAGGGGAAGAATATCCTACCTCTCGGATATCAAACCTGTGGCTAACTTCTCATCACCATAACCTCTACTTTTCTTAAAGCTTTAATACTCGATCTTCTCTACTAGCTTTATCATAAAAGTAATGTTTTAGGATATAGTTCTCATTCTTAAAATGAATTAAGCTTAATCATGTCTAATTGTTTCCTGTTAGTGTGTCTTGACTCAAATCTAAGTTTCACAAACGACTTTATAATTCAGTTTGGGGGTTCTTTAAAAATTAAAATCCAATTTAATGGTTTGGTTTCCCATTTAATTTCAGCTTAAAAAAGTTTTTAAAGAAATTTCGGCAGCATACCAACATAAATCAGGAAAATGCTAAACCTGCAATTCAAGTTCAATTTCAAAATAAATTCTCCAGAAATCATCAAAACCAGTTTCATATCAATTCAACAAGTCCAATAACTGAAAAACCCCAAATTTAATTCAATTCTAACAACAATTGTTCAAATCCAAACCCTAACTCAAAATTATTCAAATCTAACAAAAGTTACAAATTCTCAAATCAATAACACAAATTGAAGTATGGGTTTTTAAGAAATCTTTACCTCAAAGTGATTGAAGCTCATTTCTTTCCATTTCTCTCATTTTTGTTTTTTTAGTGCCTCAGCCAAGCTGCCGAGAGAGAGAGAGAGAGAGAGAGAGAGAGAGAGATGGCCGGAGAGAGAGAGCCTGGAGAGATTGAGGGCCGGCGGTAGGGAGAGAGCCCGAAGAAGAAGTGGCTGGCGGTGGAAGAAAAAGGGAGAGAGAGAGAGATGGGCTGCAGTGGAAGAACTAGAGGGGAGAGAGAGAGTGGAAAAAGAAAGAAAGAAAGAAGGAGAGAGAGAAAAGGCACGAGAGGGAAGGAAGAAAAAGGAAAAGAAGAAAAGGAAAAAAAAGAAGAGGAAAAAGAAAAAAAAAGAAAAGAAAGAAAAAATGGAAAAAAGGAAAATACATTAAAAATTTAAGTGCAGTTTCAAAAACTTTTGGAGTGAAACCATAAATACTAAAAATAATTTAAAGTTCCTTGATTAATTAGGAAAATTAAATTAGGCACACTAATAACTCACAATTTAGCATAATTAAACATGTTTAATTTTAGAGGGCGTTACACCTCTGGGATTTAGTTGCTTGCACTCCAAGTTATCTAGTTCACTTGTTAGACAAGTTATCCAATTAGAATTCAAATTAGTTTGAAGTTTGACTTTAAATGAAAATTTGAATTTGAGTCAAAATTAGAGAACATGATAAGGGAGGAATTTTATCTCCTCCTAGGCTGCTAGTTGGCACCAACCACAGGGGTATTATCCCTATGTGGCCAAAATTCTCCTACTAGTAGGAAAGAGAAATTTTGTTTCCAAATTAAATGAGAATTTATCATGATTTTAAATGAGATTTAAAATAAAGATTTATCATCAATTTTTTAAAGCCTTATCTTAGAGTTAAATTAGACTACATGTGGGACTCCAATTGGTACTCTATAAATAGGTGGTTATAGAAAATTGGAGAACACAAATTTTCACTCCATCCCCTATAGTAGGCATGTAAATTGCTTAGTGTGTGTAACACACAGTTGATTAATGTGCAACTTATTGCTTATGGGCGTGTAACTTGAGATAAAAAAAAGAGAAGAAAAGTTCTTTTGAAATTTCTAGTTATGTTACGTATATGTGTTGATGGTAGTGGGAGACTAATGAGTTGAGTGCTAATCCCGTTTTGTTTTTCAGGTTGTGCCCACACACAGTCTTTGTAGAACCAAGGAGTAGACGAGTAAGATTCTTGGTGATTTGAGAATTGGAGCACTAAGATTGTTCTTGTTTAAAGACTCATGTTAACACCCTAATCAGTCGCTAGGTATATTCCTAAATTAATTATGTTAAATTATTTGTGTATAAACTAATATAATCTATAACCCTCATTAAAAGTTTTGAGAAAATTATTGTTTGTACTCGATCCATATTATCACACTTCAGCATTAAAATTGTTTCTAAAATTAACAATTGGTACCAGAGCAGTCTATAGACTATGTTAATTTATACCGAGATTATGCGATGATCAAATTGATATTAAATATACGATATTTAATTTTGTATGTATGTAATGAGTAGGCAGTTTGTATTTATGGATATTTATATTTTGTTCATGTGATGAATGTATGGGTGATCCATTTAGTCATTAATTATAGTTTCATGGGTCGGTTATATTTGCAGTTATTTTAATTTGATTAGAAAAATTGTGAACTTTCAGGTATATAAATTATTACAATTATAGTAAATTAGGGATGCCTTAGATAAGGGTAGAAACATGACGAAAACTGACAGATGATAGGTGGAGAAACAAAATTGGAATCCATGATGAAGCTGCAAACCCTTGCCGCTACAGTTTCGCGACCCTACACCCTGTCTTGCGCCCCTGCGCCATGTCCCTGTTAGTTTACGAAACAATTTTAGATGCGGAAGTGAATAGGTGCGGATCGTGTATAACAAAATTTTTTATAAAACTTTTGAAACACTCTAAAGAATATATTAATTTACATGCAAATAAATTCATCTAATTAATTTATTAATTTACCTAGCGAATGATTAGGTTGATAATTTGAGTTCTTTGACCATGAACAATCCTCGCTCTAAGCTATCTAGAAATACCTGAATCTTCCTCGTCTAGTCCATGATACATGCAAGACCTAGAGTGTGGCCTCTAAATTAGAACTATAGAAATTGATCACTCGCGAAATTTGTTTTCCACAAATATCAATGCATGTATGAGGTGGAACTAGGAATTGAAGAACTTTTCTTTTCTTTTCTCTGAGGTTACACAACTATCACTAAAATATTACACTCCTACTAATAGGATGTCACACGCCCATAACTACAGTTACACGCCTATCACATAGGGAGAGCAAAAAAATTGTGTTTTCTAATTTTTATTACCTCCTATTTATAGAGTCCTAGGAGATCTCTTTGCTTTATCTTCAAGTTAAAGCAATATAAAATTGATTATCACTTATATTATTTAAAATATACTTTCCCATTTAATTGTGGAAACAAAAATTCTCTCTCTCTCTACCTCTATTTAAACTGGCCACCACAGGGATCCAATACCACTAGGAGAAAGAGAATACCCTATCTTTTTATCCAGTTTCTAATTTTGACTCATATTCAAATTTAAAATGTTAGCGTTTATACCCTTCAGAAATAAATGTAACAATGTTTATTAGACATTTTGACTATTTAATAAAGATTTGTTTATTTCATATATAAAGTGTTTTGTCCTCTTTACATTGATATTAGTTGAATGTATGATAACCAAACTAGAAGTCTGAGACTGTTGCTCTAAATTTTTAGATCATGCATATAATGTGAAGAATATGCAGAATACTTGAATCTAAAGATGATAGTCTACATAATATGATCCGCAATCGATGGAATAAAGTTGGGCGCTTTATTCATGCTAAGATTGTGAGGCAAAAATATCTGCATCCTACTCAAAGCCCCTATAGACGAGGTTATCGAGCAATCATTCCGCCTGGGCTTTAAAGCCTCCAACAATGAGGCTGAATATGAGGCAATGGTCGCTGGGCTATGATAAGTGCATGAAAATGTACCCTAAATACTGCTTTTGATTTATAATATTAAAATAATTAAGCCTTAATTAAGTAATTTCTCATTTTCATTCAAAATATTTTTTATTGGAATTTGTCTAGTTTTTACTTCAACGTAACGACTCATCAGATTGTTGAACAATCCTGTACAGCTCCTTAAGAGTCATTCCCATATTGGTGTTGGCTAAATAATTCTCCATAAATATGTAACAACCCGAAGAATTAAGCAGGTTAATTACGTTAATTGTGATATATGTTGGGAATGGTATCCTAGAAGCATGTGATGTAATAGGATATTTATTATTTATTTAATAAAAGAGTTTACTCATTATTTTATGTGTATATATTTGTGAATATTTAATAAATATCAAATGAAAATTCTGTGATTATTTATGTGACCTTAAACATTGTATATAAGTGTTGTATGCGGGAGGATAATGTTTAAGGATAATAATCAAAAAGCGATGTTCGTACTAAATTTAATTAAAGTTCATGATCTTTAATTAGAACATTACTAATATATGTCATTCCCATTTAGAATGGAATGGTGTTATCCGCACTGTTAATATGGTGAGATATTGAATAAGTGTATTACGCATAATGAGATTATGTGGAATAAGAACACAGACACAATATGAATTTCTAATAATTTTTGTTAAGTATAGAAATTCTAATTGAGTCTACCGATGGTCATATATAGAATGATCTTAATCCTGAGTTATTAACAAACTCCAATTTATGGATTTGTGTCTTTTGATTTACCTGGTATGGATTCTGAGACCTTGAATCTTATTCCTTGTATTTTGGAGACATGATGAAGTAGGTAGCCAGAAATGTTATTATACGAGATGGAATCCATTCCTTCTTGAGAAAGAAACAGATAAATAATTTTCTTGAGTGTTGATTCGGTACTTCGATTAGTTAGAGCGCTCTGGTTCATGAATGTGTTTTATAAATCACTATCCATTAGAGAATCAATGGTACTCAAGGATGAAGATATAATTAGAAAGGTTAATGGATTTTACCTAGCTCTAATTATGAATTATTTATGGAGGATTGATCTATACGCAGTGACTATATCAAATGGACACTTCACAGTTTAGAAGTAATTAATGTCTATAATTTCGAGAGTGTGATTCCAAGTTTATAGTGGAGTAACTATTGGAATTAATAGAAATACTTAATTAATTAAAGTATTTAATTAATTATTAATATTATTGGAGCTCAGGATTATAAGTCCACAGGTCCCCGTGTCGTCCTCGTAATTCTACTAGACATAAAGAGCAATATGAGAATTTTAAAATTACGGAATTCTAAAATTAAACACTTGAAAATAATTAATTATTATTTAAATAATATGATTATTTAAATTTAAATTTGGAAACATCTAGATTTATCCATTTAAACTTATTTGATAAGTTGTTCAATTTAGAATTCAAATTAATTTAAGTTTGACTTAAATTTGAATTTGAATTTGAATCAAAATTGGATTGTTGGATAAATGATGATTTTCTCTTTCTTTCCTATCTGTATTTGGCACCTACCACAAGGATAGGATCACCTAAGTTGGTCGGCCATATTGAGGATAAAGAGTATGAGATTTTTGTTCAAATGGGAGATAATTAACAAGTTTTATCTTAAAGATAAAGAGTGGATTCCTTCTAGGAGTTTGACTTCTATTCTATAAATAAGAGAATAGTAGAAAATTGTGAGATACAATTTTTGACCTCTTTTTCTAAGAGTGGCCGAATTTCCCTATAGAATGAGAGGAAAAATATTTTTTCTCCAAAAATTTCATATCGTGCATTCGTTGGTGTTTGTAGAAATTCAAGTGTTTATTCTAACCTGTTTTGTCTCAGGTGTGCCCACACACACGTCTCCGTGGATTCAAGGAATTGACGTGGAAGACATTGGTTTTCTAAATACAAGGCTTTGGAGTAAAGATTGTTCGAGGTCAAAGAACTTAAGTTATCATCCTAATCGGCCGCCAGGTATTATTACAAATTGAGCTCTTAATAAATAAATTAATGTGATTTATTTATTCACGCATAAATTAATATAATCTATAAAGTATCTCAAAGGTTTTACGAAAATTTTTGTTATACTTGATCCACAATCCTCACGCTTCCGCATCCGAATTCGATTCGGAAACTAACAATTGGTATAAGAGCCGTCTATTGATGATATTAATTTATGCTCCGATTATGTGATATCAAAATTAGTATATTAAATATGTGATATTTAATTATGTATGTATGTGATGGGTAGGCACTTGCATTTATGGATGTTTATATTTAATTCATGTTGATGAATGTATGGATGGTGGATTTGGTCATTAATTATATGGTTATATGAATCGCATTAAATTCATCAAAATTAAATTATTTGTAATTTTATTTGGGATTAAAATTATTGTAATTTTAGGGTTTGGCTAGTTAGGGTTTTGATTTTGAGTCAAAAGAAGCTCAAAAAATCGCCCCAGGTAGCCCCAGACATCCAGCCAGAAAAACTGTCTAGACTGCCCAAGACAGCCCCGCATGCGCACCCAGTGCGCACGCCCAGAGAGCCCTGCGCGCGCGCACCCAGCCCCGTATGCGCGCGTGCCCAGAGAGCCCCGCGCGTGCACCCACGCGCGTCCTTCTGCCAGCGTGTGCTCAGACGCACCGCAGCGCCTGCCAAGATGTTCCCCAACGTGCACCAGCGTGGCCAGTGGACTCCGATCAAGCCTGAGAGTTTCCAGAACCCTTGTTTTGCGTGCCGTAAGGACCCGGAAGAGTTTCGAGCCCCGAAGGAGGTGGAATCCGACCCGAAGATGAAGAATGAAGTTAAAGAATGAAGAATTCTAGAGTCGAAGACCCGTTGATGTAACAGAAGAAAATAATTATTGTAATTATTTATTTATTCGATTTGGTTGTAATTTATATTTTTCAGGGGACTCAGTCAATACCATCTCAATAGCCGATTGCATATATTTATATTTTATATTGATAATTATATATTATATGTTCATGAATATAACATGCCATATGGATATAGTATGGCTATTCATATGTTTTATAACATATCATGCATGCACGCGCATTTATTATTATTTATTATAAAAGAGTTTTAGAAAAATAAAATAAAATAAGTTCCATGCGCTAAAATCAATTTAATATGATTAAATTGATTTAAGTTGTAGAATTGATTTGGAAAATAATGTTATATGTGAAATTGAATTTAAGAGTTAAATTTTAGAATTTCCCATATCCGAAAAATAAATTATTTATTTATCGGGATTTGAAAAACACGAGATGATTTTCAAATAAAATACATAGTTGTAAAATAATGAATGGGAGAGGGCTATATGACAATACGGCCCACTGGTCTCCGCCGTTAGCACAACACCGTGAGATGCAGAGAGGGGCTTTGCGGCGACATTGTTTCGCCCTCCCAAAGGAGAGTGTTCTTGCTGGATCAATAACAAGGTTGGCTTCTTAGAGATAGGATTTTAGGATGTATTTCTGAGTTGACTACCCAAAGGTAGTGATCTAGAGTTAAGTCTATGGGATCTAAAACGGTGGGTTACACTCATAAAAATATAATCAAATTTGTTGTTTATATTTGGACCAAAATAATGGTAGTTAATAAATATTAAAATATGAGATATTTTGACTATATTTATTAACTGAGAAGAGTCTCGGTCTAATTTGCATATAATTTGACTAACCAAAGGTACATTTTATTTGTGGAAAATTATATTATCGTTGGCACCTAAAATTAAAACATGATTTATGTATTTTTCATGTGCATCATGCATCATATTTAATTATGCCAAAATTCACATGCCTTGATATTCATGCACATAAATTGATTAGAAGAATATTTTATTTATTTCCAACAATATGTCGAGTCCTATAATCACACTACTTGCGACTGAAAAACTAGATGGTGATAACTACGCTAAGTGGAAAAGTAACATGAACATACTATTAGTCTGCGACGACTATAAATTTGTCCTTATAGAGGAATGTCCCCATGAACCTGCAGCTAATGCATCTAAAACCACCCAGGATCCTTATGATCGTTGGATCAAGGCCAACAACAAAGCAAAGTGCTACATGTTGGCCAGCATGAGCAATGTGCTTCACAAGAAGCTTTAGGAGATAGAGACCGCTTATGAGATAATGGAGTCTCTAGAAGCCATGTTTGGCACTCCTTCAGAGAAGGCTCATTTAGATGCTATCAGGGCTTTCATGAATGACAAGATGAAGAAAGGCATTTTGGTCAAGGCACATGTTTTGAACTTGATTGATCACCTCCATGAGGCAGAGCTCAATGGTGCCAGGATCGATGAAGCCACCCAAGTTGGCATCATCTTGGAGAGCCTATCCCTCGATTTTCATGAGTTCATAAACAACTATGTTATGAACAAGAAAAGGTCTAGTCTTACTGAACTCTTGAATGACCTACAAAACTTTGAATCCACCAACAAAAGTAAGGGAGGAGAAGCAAATGTTGTTGTTAAAGGAGGATCTGATAAAAACAAAAGGAAGAACCAAAACTAAGGCAAAGGGAAGAAGGGAAATAACAAGAAACCCAAGAAGACCAAAGGCTCCAACCAGAAACCCAAGGAAAAATATTTCCACTGCTATGGCGAAGGGCACTGGAAGAGAAACTGCCACAAGTATCTCGAGGAGCTGAAAAAGAAAAAGGAACAAGGTAAATTAGATTTACCGATTCTTGAAACATGTTTAACAGATGGTGATATCTTGACCTGGATAATTGATTCGGGAGCAACTAATTATGTTTGTTTTTCTTTGCAGTGTCTTAGTTCTTACACCGAGTTAGCTGATGGGGACTACACGATGAAAGTGGGCAATGACGCAAGTGTTTCGGTAAAAGTAGTGGGAGTAGTTAGACTTCGTTTTAGGAAAAATAAATTTTTAGTTATGAACAATGTTTATTTTATTCCAGACATTCGTAGAAATTTGATTTTTGTAGCTAAGTTATTCAAACAATTATTTAAAGTTTATTTTGATTTGTTCATATTTCTCGAAATGGTTTAAATATTTGTTCTAGATTTCTGGATGATGGTTTATATTGTATAAAACTAATACCTAACTCACTGCTTAATACTAAAATGTTCAAAGTTGCCGAACCCAAGAATAAAAAGTAAAAGATTTCTCACGACAATAACATATATCTATGGCATCTTAGGCTTGGTCATATTAACCTAAACAGGATTGAAAGATTGGTAAAGGATGGTCCTTTACACGAACTAAAAGTTGGTGAGCTTCCGGTATGTGAATCTTGTCTGGAAGGTAAAATGACCAAGAGGCCTTTCACAATAAAGGGAGAAAGAGCTATAGGATCCCTTCAACTATTACATTCGGATGTAAGTAGACCGTTAAACATCCAAGCTAGAGGATGTTATGAATATTATGTCACCTTTATTGATGACTATTTGAGATATGGTTATGTTTACCTAATGTAATGAAAATCTGAAACTTTTGGAAAGTTTAGAGAGTTCTGAGCAGAAGTTGAAAACATTTATGTAAACCAAACAAGACACTTCGATCAGATCGTGAGGAAGAATTCTTGGACTAAGAGTTCCAAGATTTCTTAATTGAAGAAGGTGTGGTATCTCAATTGACTGCACCCGGTACACCACAACAGAATGGTGTAGTCGAAAGGAGAAATTGGACTTTGCTCAACATGATAAGTTCAATGTTGAGTTATTCTTCATAGCCTACTTCGTTATGGGGTTATGCCCTAAGAATAGCTGCCTATATTCTGAATAGAGTACCATCTAAGTCTGTTCTTAAAACACCCTTAGAGTTATGGTGTGGTCGAAAACCCAGTTTGAGACACGTACGCATATGGGGGTGCCCGGTACACGTGCTGAAAGGAAAGACTATGAAACACCCTGAAGAATTAATTGAGATTAATTAAGGTAATTGAGATTATTAGTGTGCCTAATCTGGATTATTAATTGAGTTGAATTAATAAATGTTTCTGACACGTGTGAGTTTAAATAGTTCCAAGGTATTTAAATTATTCTCAGTAATTTATTTTAAACCAGAAATGTGTATGGGCGCATTTTTGGACTGCACTTTTAAAACATTGTACACATGGCATTTTCTTTTCTTTTTCCTTCCTTTTTCCTTTCTTTTCTATTTCCTTTCCCGTGCACTCTCACTCTCCCGCTCACTCTCTTTCTCTCTCTCACTCCCGTTTTGTGTCCCAAATCAAACAGATTTTGAGCCAAAGATGAGTTTCAAAGTGTTTTCAACGTCAAGAGAAGGATTTGAGGTAAGATTACTGAAAGAACCTCTCTTGAATCTCAATTTTTTTTGATTTCAAAACTTATTTTTGGTTCAAACCGGGTTTTGATGGTTTTTGAGTAAAACTAGAGTAGAAATTGGAGATCTTGGGTTCTTTGGACTTGTTTTAGGACCTAAAACCCAGATCTAGTGGTCTCCCTTTGAAATATTTCAATTTGGGACTGGATTTGCAGGTTTTGGACTGATTTCCGTGAGCTTCTCTCGCGTAGCTGATTCCACTGGTCGACCTGTGCGGTCGACCGGATCACATGGAAACCGGTCGACCGGACTATAGGCTGACCGGTTGACTGGTGGGCACACTACCGGTTGACCGGTAGTGTTGCACTGCTCTGTCACCGGTCGACCGGTTGACACGGGGTTTGACCCTGTTTGGCCTGAAATTGCTGTTTTGACCCCTGTTTTCAGGGAGAACCCAAATTAGCTTCATTTGGGGACTTGAGATAGATGGATTAGCATTGTTAATCCTTGATTTGAGATTGAAAACCCTTGGAATGATAATTTGAAACATGAAAATGGATTAGGGCACACTAATAGGAAATCTTTGTTGGGAATTGAGATTTGGATTACTTTAGGAATGAGAATTGATCTTAATGTGTTGTCTTGCATCAGTGATCACTGAGGATTCAGACTGAAGGGGCTTGAGGAAGCAGACGCCGGAAAAGAGAACGCTAGTCCCAAGTTTGATAGTGCGAGGTAGGATTTCTATCCTTTTTCCTTGTGAGCCTGTTTTCAAAAAGAATTTTGGCCTTGAAAATGTTTTAAAGAAAGGGATTGATTTGTGAAAGAAAACACTTTGAAAACCATGGCTTGTTTAATCATGGAATCTCATGGCTTGTCCAGTCATGGGGCCCGCGGCTTGAGTAGTTCATCGGGTCGTATTAACGATTTCAAAATGTTAATGAATGATTTCTTAAGCAAAGAGATCTTGTGAACCTGTAATATGGAGATTTTACATTTATTTCCTTTGAGAAAAAGGATGTGAGGTTCTGGCTATTCTGTCGGGACTGAATGTCTAATTTGATTTACTTATTCATTCATTTATTTACTCGCTCATTTATTTATTCATTTATTTTAAGTCATTTCAAATTATATCCTACTGGGCCTTTCGCTCACGTTTTATTTTTCAAATGTATTAAACCCCTCCCAGGAGACTCTAGAAGCGGTGTGGGGTAGCGGAAGATTGCTACTGTTGGATCAAGAGAGGATTGAGTTTATCCTCTTCAATAAATGTAAGGAATTTGAGAATTCTGTAAACTTATGTAATATTTGGATTTACTAGACTGTGGTTGATGTCTATTGTAATGATTATTTACATGAGCATGTATGTAGGATATTGTATGTCCTGTGGGGTGGAGCCCTGTGTGTCAGAGGCTCTGAAATTCTGTAGTTTATTTATATTTTAATGCAGTTGAGTGGGGCTCGTCTGGGAACCTGCTTTATTAACCCCTAATCGAGCTCCACGTCACTCACCCTGTTTGTTGGGCGTGACAAAGGTGGTATCAGAGCCCTAGGTTAAGAAACCCCAGGATTGTACATACATGTGTGACATGTGTTATCCACTGAACAATCTAGTTTTATTTCAGTTAAAGGAAATGGCGTCTCGCCGTAGGCCCGCTAATCAACCGGCACAATAGAATTAAGGATTTCTGGATGCCATGTATGCTGCCTTTCAAGGCATGGCCACAAGAGCTCAAAACGAGCGGCCGGTTGAGTATAGGAAGCAAGGATACTTCCAGGAGTTTAGGCGTGCACCTATCCCCTCGTTTAATAGTGAGGGAGGACCCCAGGAAGCAGAGTTCTGGTTAGACTCCATAGTCAAGCACTTGAGTACTATGGGAGTCCCAGATGAATACTGGGTGGAATTTGCTGTGTATAAGATGGAGGGATTAGCAAACACTTGGTGGAAACAGGTCAAGAGGAGAATAAATGTTGCAGGGCTGACCTGGGAACTGTTTGAGACGTTGTTCAATGAGCAGTACTTCCCTCAGAGCTATAGGGAGGAAAAAGCGTTGGAATTCATGTCTCTGCTGCAAGGTGACATGTCTGTGAGGGAATATGAGGCCAAGTTTAATGACCTGTCCCGGTTTGCGCCATCACTAGTGGAGTCTGAACCCATGAGGTGTCTTAAGTTTGAGAAGGGCCTCAAGAACTCTGTGAGGAGATCCTTGGTGGCTCTGAGAATCCGGAATTTCTGAGATTTGGTGGCTGCTGCTACTAGGGTGGAGGAGGATAACATAGCTTATCACCAGAGTAAAGAACAAATGGGAAGAGTTTCAGTTTCTAGGGGACCATCTATTTTTGGCAGGCCATAGTAGAGTGGTAGAAGGAACCGCAACCAGGGACAGCCTGGTGGGGGAGTGGTTAGTGGTGGTAGTAGTTCATCAGGAAGTGACAGAAGTGTTCCATACGGGCCGAGGTGTCACCATTGTGGGCAGGTGGGTCATATTAGGAGGAATTGTCCTAATCGACCACCGGCTCAACAAGCCCAAAGTGATGCTTCATACAGTCAAGAAGGGCCACCACCGTACATGCCACCATATCAGCCACAATAGATGCCATACCCTCTTGTGCCGACTTATCAACCACCTCTGCTTACACAATTCTGGCCTCAAGCGCCGAGACCGGTACAACCACCTCTGCCGCAACAGTATAGGCCTCCGATCCAACGGCCTAATGTTGGTGACCGAGGGAAAGGGAAAGTACAGGGACAAGCTTATGCCCTAGCAGGAGGTAGTTCTGGAGGGCAACACAGTGGTTAAGGGTACGATTCTAATCTCTCACTCTTTTGCTCACGTGTTGTTTGACACAGGTGCCACACACTCGTTTATATCAAGTTCTTTTGTTCGGGCTTTGAAACTGAAATATGAGAATTTAGAAGTCCCGATGACTTTGAACTCTCCACTGGGATGTGTAGAGGTAATGAGTGTGTGTAAATCGTGTGAAATCACGATTGGCGGTGAGCGATTGAGAGCATATTTAATTATCCTCTCGATGAACCTGTTTGACGTGGTACTCAGAATGGATTAGCTGTCAAGGTACGGTGCGATTGTTGATTGCTACCGTAGAAAAGTAACTTTGGTGATGAATTCTAGAATAGTGATTTCTTATCATACGGATATGTATCCAGTCCTAGGAGAACGACTGTTGAAGTACATTGTTGGGGGACGGAGGAATCTAGCCTGTTTTTCTCTTCTTGCTCTAGAAGGTGAACCTAAGATAACTGGAGATAGTGCGGGAATCCCTGTAGTGGATGAGTTTGCAGATATATTTCCTGATGAGCTACCTGGTTTACCGCCAGATCGGGAAATTGAATTCTGTATTGATTTGGCTCCGGGAACGACACCTATTTCCATTCCTCCATACCGGATGGCTCCGGCGGAGATGAAAAAATTAAGAACGCAGCTTGAGGAGCTGGCAGAAAAGGGATATATCCGGAATAGTACTTCCCTTTGGGGTGCACCAGTGCTATTTGTGAAGAAGCACGACGGATCTCTTCGGTTGTGCATTGACTACCGTCAATTGAACAGGGTGACTGTGAAGAATAAATACCCACTGCCAAGGATCGATGAGTTATTCGATCAGTTGGGTGGATCACAGTTCTACTCTAAGATTGATCTGAGATCTGGGTACCATCAGCTGAAAATCAAGGAGGAAGACACTCTGAAGACTGCTTTCAGAACTCGATATAGACACTTCGAATTTCTGGTAATGCCATTTGGACTGACGAATGCCCCGGCTGCATTCATGGACTTGATGAACCGTGTTTTCCGGCCATACTTGGATCGGTTCGTGGTCGTGTTCATTGATGACATACTGGTTTACTCGAAGACTTGGGAAGAACATGCGCAGCATTTGAGAATTGTCCCTCAGACTCTTCGAGAACACCAGTTGTATGCTAAGAAGGAGAAGTGTGACTTCTGGCTGATAAAAGTGAAGTTCCTTGGGTATGTGATTTCTGGACAGGGAATTTCTGTAGATTCTTCCAAGATCGAGACTGTGCTACAATGGGAAAGGCCGAAGAATGTAGCGGAAATTCACAGTTTCCTCGGACTTGCAGGGTACTATCGGCGTTTCATGAAAGACTTCTCGAGTATTGCTGCACCGATGACTCGGTTGACCAAGAAAGAAGTCAGATTCTAGTGGGACACTGAGTGTGAAAATGCTTTTTAGGAGTTGAAGGTCAGACTGACAAGTGCACCAGTCTTGACTATTCCTGATAGTGAGGAACCATATGAGGTGTATTCTGCCGCCTCGAGGAGTGGGCTTGGCTATGTCTTAATGCAAGGGGGACGCGTGGTAGCGTACACATCTCGTCAATTAAGACCACACGAACGAAATTATCCCACTCATGATTTGGAGCTGGCAGCGGTAATATTTGCTCTGAAGATATGGAGATGTTATCTCTATGGAGTAAAGTTTTAGGTCTTTTCTGACCATAAAAGTCTGAAGTACTTGTTTACTCAGAAAGACTTGAATCTCAGACAAAGGAGATGGGTGGAGTACATGGAAGATTACGACTTCACTCTGCAATATCATCCTGGAAAAGCTAATGTGGTGGCTGATGCCCTTAGCAGGAAGCCGACGGGGACTCTGGCATCATTAGCTTTGGAAGATTGGAAAAGGACTGAAGTGGTGAGTGAGTATAGTCTTCAGTTCTACGAAGATCATAACCAGGCTATGGTGTATAATCTGGTCTCTACACCGGATATGGTGCAACGAGTTAAGCAGAATCAATTATAGGATCCACACCTCCAAGGAATTTGGATTCAAATCCAGAATGGAGAACAATTCAAGGATTGGAGAATCTGAGAGGATGGAGCCTTGTATTTCCGCAACCGCCTTGCTGTTCCTAAGGTGGGTGAGGTAAAGAAGACAATTCTACAAAAGGCACATAAATCGAGGTATGCTATACATCCGGGAAGTACAAAGATGTACCAAGACCTAAAAAGACAGTACTGGTGGAGAGGCATGAAAAGGGATGTTCGTGAGTATGTCTCGGAATGTGTGACTTGCCTCCGGATTAAAGCTGAGTATCGAAAACCGGCGGGAGAGTTGCAACCTCTTCCTATCCCTGGATGGAAATGGGAGCAAATCACTATGGACTTTCTGATGGGGTTACCAAGAACCGAGCTGAGGCACGATGTCATCTGGGTGGTGGTGGACAAGTTGACGAAGTCTGCGCACTTCATACCGTTTCGTGTGACATATTCTCAGAAGATTCTGTCAGAACTGTACCTGGAGCACATCGTGAGGCTACACGGAGTGCCGTTGTCTATCACGTCAGATCGTGACACACGTTTTAATGCAAGGTATTGGAGAAGTTTCCAGGAAGCCATGGGAACAAACTTGAATTTCAGCACAGCATTTCATCCTCAAACGGATGGGCAATCTGAAGAGTTATTCAGATTCTAGAGGATATGCTTCGTGCTTGTATTCTAGAATTTGGTGGGAACTGGAAGAAATACCTGCACCTAGCCGAATTTGCTTATAACAACAGCTATCAGGCAAGTATTGGAATGGCGCCGTTTGAAGCTCTGTATGGTCATCCTTGTAGGTCACCTGTGTGTTGGTTGGAACCAGAGGATCGACTGAGCACTAGACTGGAAGTCATTCAAGAGAATAATAAGAAGATAGCTATGATTCGGGAAGGACTATTGACAACTTAAAGTCGTCAGAAAAGTTATGCTGACAGAAGGCGTAGGCCTTTGGAATTCCAAGAGGGTGACTTTGTCTTGCTGAAGGTTTCCCCATGCAAGGGAGTTGTTCGGTTTGGTGTGAAAGGAAAACTTGCACTAAGGTATGTGGGACCATTCCCGATCATGCAATGAATCGGAGTGGTGGCTTATCGATTGGCCTTACCGCCTGAATTATCTCACGTGCATGACGTGTTTCATGTCTCCATGCTTCGGAAATGTCAACCTGAGCCGGAAGTAGTAGTGTAGTGGTTTGACGTTCTGATACAGTATGATGCGTCATACGAGGAGGCACCAGTTCATATTCTTGACCGGAAGATAAAGAGTCTGCGTCATCATGAGATTCCTTTGGTAAAAGTATTATGGCAGCACCATGAAGTTGAGGAAGTGACATGGGAGCTTGAAACGACGATGCAGGAGCACTATCCGCATCTGTTCACACTGTGAGGTAGACTTTAATTTCGGGGACGAAATTGCCTAAGGGGGGTGGAGCTGTAACACCCTAAAGAATTAATTGAGATTAATTAAGGTAATTGAGATTATTAGTGTGCCTAATCTGGATTATTAATTGAGTTTAATTAATAAATGTTTCTGACACGTGTGAGTTTAAATAGTTCCAAGGTATTTAAATTATTCTCAGTAATTTATTTTAAACCAGAAGTGTGTATGGGCGCATTTCTGGACTGCTCTTTTAAAACATTGTACACATGTCATTTTCTTTTCTTTTTCCTTTTCTTTTCTTTTTCCTTCCCTTTTCCTTTCCTTTCTCTTTCCTTTCCCGTGCACTCTCACTCTCCCGCTCACTCTCTTTCTCTCTCTCACTCCCGTTTTGTGTCCCAAATCAAACAGATTTTAGCCAAAGACGAGTTTCAAAGTGTTTTGAACGTCAAAAGAAGGATTCGAGGTAAGATTACTGAAAGAACCTCTCTTGAATCTCAAGTTTTTGGATTTCAAAACTTATTTTTGGTTCAAACTGGGTTTTGATGGTTTTTAAGTAAAACTAGAGTAGAAATTGGAGATCTTGGGTTCTTTAGACTTGTTTTAGGACCTAGAACCCAGATCTAGTGGTTTCCCTTTGAAATATTTTGATTTGGGACTGGATTTGCAGGTTTTGGACTGATTTCCGTGAGCTTCTCTCACGCAGCTGATTCCACTGGTCGACCTGTGCGGTCGACCGGATCACATGGAAACCGGTCGACCGGACTATAGGCTGACCGGTCGACCGGTCCGGTCGACAGGTGTGCACACTATCGGTTGACCGGTAGTGTTGCACTACTCTATCACCGGTCGACCAGTTGACACAGGGTTTGACCCTGTTTGGCTTGAAATTGCTGTTTTGACCCCTATTTTCGGGAAGAACCCAAATTAGCTTCATTTGGGGACTTGAGATAGATGGATTAGCATTGTTAATCCTTGATTTAAGATTGAAAACCCTTGGAATGATAATTTGAAACATGAAAATGGATTAGGGCACACTAATAGGAAATCTTTATTGGGAATTGAGATTTGGATTACTTTAGGAATGAGAATTGATCCTAAAGTGTTGTCTTGCATTAGTGATCACTGAGGATTCAGACTGAAGGAGCTTGAGGAAGCAAAAGCCGGAAAAGGCAACGCTAGTCCCAGGTTTGATAGTGCGAGGTAGGATTTCTATCCCTTTTCCTTGTGAGCCTGTTTTCAAAAAGAATTTTGGCCTTGAAAATGTTTTAAAGAAAGGGATTGATTTGTGAAAGAAAATGCTTTGAAAACCATGGCTTGTTTAGTCATGGAACCTCATGGCTTGTCCAGTGATGAGGCCCGTAGCTTGAGTAGTTTGTGGGGTCGTATTAACGATTTCAAAATGTTAATGAATGATTTCTTAAGCAAAGAGATCTTGTGAACTGGTAATAGAGTCTATTGCTGTAAGCCTAGATAGGATGCGAAGAGTGCATCCTCGGGGGCAGAACCCGAAACTCAGTCCGGGTAGGCGAGGCACTTGATTAGGTAAGTAATTTATACTAATTACTTGCTGAAGCCTGTGAAACGGTTATTTTCAGTTATATTTCTTTTGAGAAAAAGGATGTGAGGTTTCGACTGTTCTGTCAGGACTGAATGTCTAATTTGATTTACTTATTCATTCATTTATTTACTCGCTCATTTATTTATTCATTTATTTTAAGTCATTTCAAATTATATTCTACTGGGCCTTTCGCTCACGTTTTATTTTTCAAATGTATTAAACCCCTCCCAGGAGACTCTAGGAGCGGTGCGGGGTAGCGGAAGATTGCTACTGTTGGATCAAGAGAGGATTGAGTTTATCCTCTTCAATAAATGTAAGGAATTTGAGAATTCTGTAAACTTATGTAATATTTGGATTTACTAGACTGTGGTTGATGTCTGTTGTAATGATTATTTACATGAGCATGTATGTAGGATACTGTATGTCCTGTGGGGTGGAGCCCTGTGTGTCAGAGGCTCTGAAATTCTGTAGTTTATTTATATTTTAATGCAGTTGAGTGGGGCTCGTTTGGGAACCTGCTTTATTAACCCCTAATTGAGCTCCACATCACTCACCCCGTTTGGGGGGCATGACAGACTAGGAAGTTGGAACTCAAGTTAGAAGTGTGTATGTTCGTAGGATATCCTGATGGGATGAATGGAGCTTTCTTTTATAGTCCTAAAGATCACAAGATATTTGTGTCAACAAGTGCCACGTTTTTGGAGCATGACTATATGATAAATTTTAAGCCTAAAAGCAAAATAGTTCTGGAAGAGTTACTTTCCGATGAGATCAGACAAAAGCCGGCAAGAGTTGTCGGACCACCAAGAGAAAAGACCATAGTTCATGATCAGACTCCTGTGGCACCTTGTCGTAGTGGGAGGGTAAGCAGGTTACCCGACCGGTATACTGGGGAAGCCCAAATCATCACTGCTAATGATGGTAAGGAGGATCCATCGACCTTTAAGGATGCGATGGATGATTCTGATAAGGAAGAATGGCAAGCAGCTATGAAACTCGAGATGAAGTCTATGTACTCTAACTCAGTCTGGCAACTTGTAGATCTACCTGAAGGGGTAAAACCCATTGGATGCAAGTGGATCTTCATGAGAGAGAGAGGCACGGATGGAAAAGTAGAGACTTATAAAGCAAGGCTAGTCGCTAAGGGTTATACCCAAAAGGAGGGAGTTGACTATGAGGAAACTTTCTCACCGGTAGCTATGCTTAAGTCCATCCGGATACTCTGGCCATTGCAGTATATTTTGACTATGAGATATGGTAGGTGGATGTCAAGACAGCTTTCTTGAATGGCTATCTTGTGGAAACCATCTATATGGATCAGGCAGAGGGTTACACAGAGGAAGGCCAAGAGCAGAAAGTCTGTAAGCTACAGAGATCCATTTATGGATTGAAGTAGGCTTCTAGATCATGGAACATTAGGTTTTTTGAGGCTATAAAGTCTTATGGATTTGATAAAAACATTGATGAACCATGTGTCTACAAGTACAAGAAAGAAGAAAAAGTGGTCTTCTTAGTTCTTTACATTGATGACATCCTGCTCATTGGGAATGAAGTGGGATTGATGACTGATGTAAAGGAGTGGTTACACAACCAATTCCAAATGAAAGATTTAGGAGAGACAAGCTATGTTCTTGGGATTAAGATTATTCGTGATCACAAGAAAAAGTTGTTGGCGTTATCACATGCATCATATATAGACAAAGTGTTGTCTAGGTTTTCAACGCAGAACTCCAAGAAAGGGAATTTACCTTCTAGGCATGGTATTCATCTTTTTAAGGAGCAATGTCCAAAGAATCCACAACAGGAAGAAGATGTGAGATGATATCCCTATGCATCGGCCATGGGAAGCCTCATATATGCCATGTTGTGTACAAGACCAGATATATGCTATTGAGTGGGAGTAGTCAGTCGCTACCAGTCCAACCCAGGATTAGAGCATTGGGTTGCAGTAATGTGTATTCTCAAGTATCTGAGGAGAATGAGAAACTATATGTTAATATATTATGGAGAAGATCTGTCTCTCACCAAATACACAGATTCTGATTTCTAATTGGATAGAGATTGTCGATGGTCGACATCTGGATCTGTGTTCATTCTTAATAGAGGAGCTGTGGTACGGAGAAGTGTAAAGCAAAAAAGTGTTGCTGACTCTACCATGGAAGCTCAATATGTTGCAGCTTGTAAAGCCGCAAAGGAAGCTACATGGCTCGAAAAGTTCTTAACTGATCTGGAAGTTGTTCCAGATATGGATAAGACAATTAAGCTTTATTGTGACAATAGTGGAGCGGTGCCTAATTCAAAAGAACCTAAAAGCCATAAGAGTACGAAACATATGGAAAGGAAATATCACCTGATCAGAGACATTGTGGATAGAGGCGATGTAGCAGTTCTGAAGATCTTGTCAGAGAAGAACCTTGCTGATTTGTTCACGAAGACATTGCCACTGAATGTATTTGATCGACACTTCGAAGGATTTGGGATTAGAGACATGACACACCTGCTTTAGCACAAGTGGGAGATTGTTGGGAATGGTGTCCTAGAAGCATAAGATGTAATATGATATTTATTATTTATTTAATAAAAGAGTTTATTCATCATTTTATGTGTATATATTTGTGAATATTTTATGAATATCAAATGAAAATTCTATGATTATTTATGTGACCTTAAACATTGTATATAAGTGTTGTATGTGAGAGGATAATGTTTAAGGATAATAATAAAAAAGTGATGTTTGTAATAAATTTAATTAAAATTCAGATTCTTTAATTAGAACATTACTAATACATGTCATTCCCATTTAGAATCGAATGGTGTTATCCGCACTGTTAATATAGTGAGATATTGAATGAGTGTATTATGCGTAATGAGATTATGTGGAACAAGGACACATACACAATATGAATTTCTAATAATTTCCGTTAAGTATAGAAATTCTAATTAAGTCTAAAAATGGTCGTATATAGAATGATTTTAATTCTGAGTTCTTAACAAACTCCTATTTATGGATTTGTGTCTTTTGATTTACTCGGCATGGATTCTGAGACCATAAATCCTATGACTTAATGCGTCATCTTGTTGATGGTACGGAGTGGAAATAGTTTGATGAAAATCATCCTCAATTTGCACGTGAACCGAGAAATATTTGATTAGGGTTAGCTGCTAATGGTTTCAACCCATTCGGGAATATGAGTCTATCATAAAGTATGTGGCCTGTGATTGTGACGGCATATAATTTACCCCCGTTGCTATGTACCAAGGACCCGTACAAGATGTTGACATTATTGATTCTTGGTTCTAATGCTCTTGGGAAGGATATTGATGTGTTCTTAAGGCCCCTTGTGGATGAGTTAAAAGAGTTGTGTAATGAAGGGGTTGTTGCTCATGATGCTGCTACGAATATGTCGTTTCAGACGCGGGCTGTGTTGCTGATGACAGTTAACGACTTTCCTGCACATAGTAGTTTATCTGGTTGGAGTGGTCAAGGGTACTTTGCGTGTCCCACTTGCAACGATGCAACTCTATTGAAGCGAATAACGAGTAAAATTTGCTATGTTGGGCACATACAATGGCTTCCTATGAGTCATAGGATGAGGACTAACAAAAAGTTCAATGGTAAGGTTGATCGACGACCTCCCCGCCTCGAAAATCTGTTAAGTAAATATTAGCTTAATTAGAAACGGTTGAATCTAGATTCCCAAGTAAACATGAAAGATATGACAAATATTGGCTCAATTATTTATGTATATTTATACACACACAATTATCCTCAACGACCATTTTATGTTATTGAGGTTTTATAGGTGTTGAATGGTGTCATGCCGAATTGCTAAAAAGGTGATGATTAGATTTATGTTATCATATTCAATGAACATTTACGGAAACTTTGTTTCACGCGATTTTGTACCTCTGTGACAGCCCACAAATCACCAGAATTAAGCCAATCAATATTCAAATTGATTCCAAAATTTATTTTGGAGTAATTGCTCATACTTTTCTTTTATACGCGTATTCACCAATAGAATTTTTTTTTTTTAAACACTCAACCCTATTTCTCTCTCCGTTGCCTTACATCTCCCTCACTCCTTCTTTCATCTTCTCTCTCTCGTTAAAGAACACAAAGAGAAACTTCATAATCAGCTATCAAACTCACCTCTTAATCTTTCCTTTCAATTCTTCTATCATTAAAGATAAAATAGGAGATTGTTAAGTATGAGTCTTCTTATTATGTCACGACCCCAAGGATAGGGCCGTGATTATTGGAGTTTAATTTAAAATTTAACTTAATTAAATTGGACTGTTTAATAAAATCACAAAAATAAATACATAAATATCAATATAGTTTGCTCCGGAGACTTTCTTTAACAAATAATATTTAAAACAATCCATAAAGTCTAAGAAAAATAGTACAACTCTGTGACAATGTCGACCAATACAGTTTACATACAGAAATACAGTACATCTTAGAATTTAAAACTATAAATCCGAAACACACGTACCGCTTCGAATTTCACGCCTTCAATCCATTGGCATCCACTTGTTACGCTGTAAATCTAAACCACTAACTCTGGAAGTGGGATTTAAAACATTGAAAACATAATAAAAGTGAGTGGAAGGCCCAGTAGGATATAATTTATAAAACTAAATAAATAAATAAGTGAGTAAAATGAGAGACTCAGGCCCGAAATAATCAATTGGAACCAAACAACCTTTTTCTGAAAGGTAAATAAACTGAAATTTCATATTTCAGGCATCAGCAAGTAATTTAAGTAATTAAATTACTTATGACCAAAGTAAGGCCTTATCACCACCGTAATGGCCCGTCCGGGTTTCGGGTCTTGCCCCCAAGGATACGAACTCCATATCCTATCTAGGCCATCAGCGGGCTTACCAATTCGCAAGATCTCTTGTCTTAAGAAATCATTAATTAAACTTTCTGAAATAGTTCATTATAATTCCAATAGCTAAAATTAAGCTATGGTGTCAAAAGGTTTTTCTTTCACAAACATGCCCTTTCTTTAAAACATTTGCAAGGCCAAAACTCTTTGAAAACAGGCTAACAAAGAAAGGGATCCAGAATATCCTACCTCTCGGATGTCAAACATGTAGCTAACTTCTCGTCACCCTAACCTCCGCTTTTCTTAAAGCTTTAATACTCGATATTCTCCGCTAGCTTTATGACAAAAGCAGTGTCTTAAGAAGTATTTCTCATTTCTAAAACGAATTAAGCTCAATGATGTTTAATTATTTCCTATTAGTGTGCCTTGACTCGAATCCAAATTTCACAAATGATTTTATAATCATTTTGGGGGTTCTTTAAACATTGAAATTCAATTCATGGGTTTGGTTTCCTATTTAACATCAGCTTAAAAACAATTTTTTAAAGAAATTTCGGCACCATGCCGGCATTAATAGAAAAAAATGCCAAACCTGCAATTCAAGTTCAATTTCAAAATAAATTCTCTAGAATCCATCAAAATCAGTTTCTAATCAATTCAACATGTCCAATAACTAAAAAGCCCCAAATTTCATTCAATTCTAACAATAATTATTCAAATCCAAACCCTAACATAAAATTATTCAAATCTAACCAAAATTAAACTTTCTCAAGTTTAAAATTCAAAGCAAAAATATTAATTTAAAAGCGCATGTTAGTCAAACAAAGAACGACCTAACACAAACAATTCAACAAAATATAGTGTGAGAGAACAACAAGGAAACAAAGCAAAAATATTATAACATTGGGGTGGTGAAAGGGTATTTAAAGTAATTTAATAACATTGTGAGGGATAATTTAGGGAGGAACAATTTTAATTAATACACGTTTTAGAATGGAATGATCATTTAAGTGGTTTAGTTTAGGTATTATTATTCAACCATTTGGTGGAATAACAATTCCATAAGAATAGTCATTCTTAAATCTTTCTGTCCAATCAAATAGAAAAATAACTACATTTTAGGATTTGTCATTCTCTTTCAATTGTCATTCCATTTCAATTGTCATTCCATCAAACCAAACGTACCTTACGGATACGGATATGATTGTCTTGATGGTTTATAATTCTTTTGATTGTCTAGTAGTGATTACGTACATGCTTTTGCCTTCGCAGATTCGAGTTTTCAATTCGAGCTGAGATGTGACATTTTCTGAGAGCTTTTCACTGTAGCAAAAAAGTTAGATGTGACATTTTGTGAGAGCTTTTAACTGTAGAAACTTAAAACTGAAAGCTCGAATCGGTGAAATGAACGAGACTACATGATTCTATCCATTATAAATGTGTTATAAGGCTGCATAATAGGTATGATTGTGGTTTATGCATCCGCCAGTTTCAGGTTAAATTGAGTTTTGTGTGATTCGTTATGAATTTTTAAAGAGGTAAAGGTTAGGCTGCTAGTTTTTGGTAAAGTTTTGTAATTTTGTATAATTGTTCAGTTTTTGTGTTTTGATGTTGTAAATGATGAAATTGGCTTTATAGGCGTAGTTTTAACGTGATGAATATGTTTGATGAATTATTATTGATTTTTAGTAATTTTATTGTATTCGATTTCTACCATGACGGGTTTAGAGGTGAGCATCCAGGGACTTCATTCGTCACATTACCGTTAGAAAATTTAAAAAGGTTAAGTAAGGTGATAATGTAAGTACACTCTCGCCTACAAAATGGATTGAATAATTGAGAAGAATATGATTTTTATGTTTATGATGATGTTACAATGATTTTAATACTTCTCTTATGATGATGTTTTGAAGAAAAATATATATACGTATTTTTGTGTTTTTAAATGGCATTGTACATCCTTGATGGTAATTGGTGAGCGGTTTTTTCTCCGGTCAACGGATTTATTGCCATGGTTGGCTTGAGGGTCGCTCTCTCCATGAATAGTGCGCTATGATAGTACAACGTCGGGACTAATATATGATAGATTTTAAAGTTTAAAAAATAAATATTTTCAAAAATATTTTTTCTTGTAATGACTTTTGTAGTATGACAAATAAAAATGTTCATTTATGCTTGTGAGATTTAAGTGTCTTACTAAGCCGTTGCTTATATAAGTTAATTCATGTTGCAGACAAGCTAAAGGGTAAGATGTAGCCATGAGAATTTTGGAGCGCGTGCGAGCTATGCGTGATGGGAAAATGGGAAAAACAAATATGAAATGAAAGTGTTTAATTTTAAATAAAGTTATATTTTTTATTATTTTAGGAACTTTGATTTATGGTTGTTTTTATCTGTAGACTACTTTGGAGTTTTAACCTTTATTTCATAATATGGGTTTAAAAGTTATTATGAACACGGAAGTTATTTTCTTTGATGAAGTAAAATGTTCTTTTTTTTTTTTTAATTCTAGGATTTCTTATGTAAACTAAATTATTTCAAGTTTATCTATTTTCCGCATTCTTTTAAAAGGTTAATGTTTGAATGTTAAGTTTAGTATTGTGGCCCGTCAGGGGTCGTTACACTTTTTCTCTCACCCTATTCTCTCTAAATCTATCCCTTTCAACACTTCGAATTTTTTCTCCCAATTCTCATCTCTTCTCACACCGCACTCCTACTAATGTACACTCCTCACTCCCTCAAGCAGTCAATTAGAAATATTTATATTACGTTTGTATTAATTACATATGAAAATGAGAATTTGTAACATGCTTTTTTGAATTTCTTTTTATTTCTGTTGTTCAAAGACTTGAGCAAAGAACTAGCTTTTGGCATAATTTTTTTTAAGACTTTGATAGATGATTTTTACAAATCCGTTGTTAAAAGTTACACAATGGAAAACAATTTTTACAAAAAGACCTTCATCTAATTTGTCTTTTTAAACTCTTACAGTATTTCACGCGCGTATTAAGTGAAGGTTAAAAACTGTCGTCGTAAGTCTTGAACATTTGACGATTATAGATATGACAACGTTTGCCAAACTGTCTGTCGTCCGTCGTCTTCGATCCATGATCTAATTTATCTTTTTCATTTTTTATTTTTTTATGAGGCGTGGTGGGAGTTCAAAGGTAAATGTAGAGGTTTTGAATGAATCGCCAATGGATATGAGAATTCATGATTTCGTAAATGATTTTGTGAGCGAGAGTCGCGGAAAAATTATTTAAATATGTTTATGGTTTGTTTAAATGACTGTCATTAGATTGGTTCGTATTTATAAGAACTACTTTAAACAATAGAAATTAAAAATAACTATAGTTAACTCATTCCATATTTTTAATACACTTTGTTAACGGTGAAATTTTGTCAACTCAAAATTCAGTCTATCCGGGAACACTTGCACTTTAAACACACTCTAATGGCAAGAGAAATAAATGTTGAAAATAGAAAACACAAGAATTTATAGTAGTTCAACAGAAACTCTTTGTCTACGTCTACTTATGGATGCACTATTATCAGAATTACAATCTCTCTTGGAGTAGTAAAGTAGTGCATAAAAAAGTAAATGAGGAATTTGGCCTTTATTTATAAGCCTTCCTTACATCTCAGATCATCATCTCTAATTTCCCGAGGATAATTCTCTTATCCTTAATTCTCAGGATTTGGCAGTTGTATTTCCATATTTGTATGACTGAATCCGAGGAATTATCCTTATCAGTTATACGGTTTCTAAATTTGAATCCGGGCAGTTGTTGTAGTTTATCTCTTCCTGATTTAGTGGGATTCGATTTATATCTGGTCCGTAGACTTCACGATGTCGTGACCTATAAGGCTTTGGTAGAGTTCTCATCCTATACCCTTCTCCTTTAAGAATATTCCTCCACCTAGGGACATTTTCTGCCCGCCAACTCTCGATGTAAGTGACCAGTCATTGGCTACGGAACTCTCGACGCTAACAATCAGAGGGATGGTCCGATTGCTTGACTATGGTGTAACAATTACCCCCCAGCTGGGAATATCACATTGTGATGTTTCAGGCTATGAGGCGTCAAGTGATACACACGGCAATTTCTTCCTTAGCCAGTTATGGCGGCTGGTTGTTGGTACAGTACCATCATTGCCATGAGTTTCTCAGGTAGTGGAGCAGTCATGTCAATCGTATCAACAGTTACATCTCCTGTCTACTAATGACACGTGGCAGTCGAAGGATAAATGATAGTCGTTGGATCAACTTTTATTTCTCCCACACTTTTTGAGACTGTCGGATTGCGTCTTTTTGAAATCACCATTGGATGGGCTCGTTTCAAATTCAATGGTCGAGATTTGGGGTCCTTTGGGCTTCCCTGAGAGTTTTGGCTTTCCCTACTGATTATATATACCCCTTCTGAATGGTATTTGGATATTTTATTCACCAAAACCGCCGTTACTCTGCGGGATTCCTTCCAGAGCCTTAGAATCTCTCCCAAACCTTCTCCTTCACTAGCTCTGATTTTTGGATGCCTTCATCATTCTTTTTCTTTGCCATCTCTGTGCTTTTTGTGTACATTTCAAGAACCGGTGAGTTGCTCCAAACTTTTCTTTTTCTTCTTTTCTTGTAATGTAGTTTTGAGCTTTGGTTCCTACAAGAATAACCTTTAGGAAAAACAATTAAAACGAACTTTCTTGGTCTGTTCTGTTGCTTATGGGTTTGAATTGGGTTATCTTGTTTCTGACATTTTTCTTAGTTTGGTTGCTCATTTTGTTGTCTAACCAATTTCTGGGGTTTGAGACCTTTCTACAGGGTTTTTGGCTCATTTCTTGGCCGTTAAGCCCATTTTTGGGTTTTGGTGTAAATCTGGTATTGACAATACTGGATTTTTGGGTCATTTTGATCCAAGTTTGCTCATTTTTCCTTTTTACATCTTGTTTCTGACCTCTCAACTACTAGGCTCTAACTTAATCCTCTCTTATGTATATCCAGAATATGCCACCCGAAAGAGTTAGAGGTCGAGAGGTCTCCACAGCTAGGGTCAGAGACGACCCAGAAGAAGCTGCGATATCGAGCACGGCTTTAATTACTAGTGCAGATTCTCTACTTCGCTAAATAGAGGAGTATGATGAGGGGTCTACCTCGACTTCTCAGTCAGATGAACTAACACTGATCGACGACGAGGACGATAGTTTAAGGGGTGACACCTCCACTGATTGTGGTTATGGGGTGACGTCGACCAGTGGACTTTTTGGCATGGTAACCGACATCAACCCATCAAAGATTAGACCCAAGGTCACCATGAAAGTGTTTCACGCCACAAAAATTGACGCTAATAATTTCTATCTTATCATTCTTACGCCTAGCGATAGAGCCTACAATCCACCTGCCAATCATATGACTATATAAACCATATGTCTCACCTGTGGTCAAACAATCCCCTTTCACCCTTTTGTGAAGGCCCTTTGTGGCCTCCACAACATCTTTCATGATCAATTGTCTCCCAATTGTTGGGTGACAATTAACTCCATGATTATCTTGTGCACAAAGTTTTTAAACCTTGACATAACCATCGTGGAGTTTTTATATTGCTATGCCCTCCAGGGTTCCTTAGGCCAAAGGGGATTCCTTTACTTGTCCTCCCACTTGAAGTCCCAACCTTCAGTTTCACCCATTGTCATCAAGAAAACCTCCAGTTCTCATGGGTGGAAGCCCCAAATCTTCTTTCTCAGTGGCAATTTTAATCCCCACCCGCTGGACGGCGAGAGCCCTCTTGGAACTCACACAGTTTTCAGTAAATACTGTATGCTTTCACTTCATTGAATCTCTAAGAGAATTACGATATATGTCGAGTTGTCTATATAATGTGGTTTCTTGGGTGTACGTCAAGATTCGTCATAGCCAAAGCTTTCTGGGACCGCTTTGGCCCGGGTCGAGCGGATCTTATCACTTTCTGACTCCAGCCGCAGTTCTACTGTTCTCAACATGCCTGAGAACTGTAGATTGTATGGGCTGCTCATTGCCCTCAACATGTCAAGTCAACCAATCGCTCCACCCACAGATATCTTCCAAGGTAATTTATAAGTGTATCTCAACAGGTTGCAGTCAAGATATTTAAGTTGTGCCTAACTTTATGATATTTTTTTTTTGTAGCCGTGTCATCTATAATGAGGTACTTTATCCTCGATAAACAAAGGAAAAACAAGGGATAAGCCTCCTCTAAGTCGTTGAGTTGTCTAACAACCTAAGTTATCCCCGAAGTCATTGACTAGTCGAGGATCATGATCATTCCTGCACCCAAGAAATTGAGGGTGGAAGAGCGCCAGGGACTAGCTGTGGTTGAGGGTTCATTCGGTAGCTCTCGGTGCTAGGGTCGAGAATTAATAACCCTCAATTCCTTATCCCTGATGTTGTCGACCACCACCTCGACTAAGCTCTCCGCCTTCCTCGACGCTACAGCCTTCCCATGCAGACAATCTACACGTACTTTCACCCGGACTCTTGGGACATATTTACAGGGATGGGCCTCTTAGAGTACCAGCGCATTGCTTTCATGCACCAAGTCATGATATGTTTCGCCAACTCACCTCTCGCCTCATATGTATATGTATTTTATACTCTTATGTATAGCATGTCTCATAACCTATCCTATATTGTCTGGGCTCTCGAGGTTACACTTTAAAACTACCTGGAGCTCGAGACTTTCCTCAAGAAGGATGCTTCCACCAAAGCCTCTGAGGAGGAGCTCACAGCTCTCCACGCCGCCCATTTTGAGCTTATTGAGAACTTGGAGCTTAAAAAGGCCAAGGTCCAATCGCTCGAGGAGAGGATAGATGAGGTCATGAGCGAGAGCTTCTAGAAGGGCTTTTCTGAAAGGAGCTCCATGGCGGTCAAGGCATATCTTGCTTCTCCTGGCTTTGAATAGAAGAAACGGGAAGTGGTCAAGAATTTCACTGCCTCTGAGGAATTTCACTACATAGTGGATGCTTGATTGGAGGCTTTTAAAGCTTCCAAGGAGTTCAAGGATCTCGTCACGAAGTAGTTGGAGGCATTCAAGTCCTCTGTGGACTTTGAGGATAATCTTACTTAGAAATTGGAAGCTTACAAAGCTTATGTTGAGTTTGAGGACCTTCAGCTGTCTTTAATGAAGTCTGTGTTGCGAATGGTGTCCTAGAAGCATGAGATGTAATAGGATATTTATTATTTATTTAATAAAAGAGTTTATTCATTATTTTATGTGCATATATTTATGAATATTTTATGAATATCAATAAAAATTTCATGATTATTTATGTCACCTTAAACATTGTATATAAGTGTTATATACAAGAGGATAATGTTTAAGGATAATAATCAAAAAGTAATGTTCATAATGAATTTAAATTAAAGTTCGGAATCTTTAATTAAAACATTATTAATACATGTCATTCCCATTTAGAATGGAACGGTGTTATCCACACTGTTAATATAGCGAGATATTGAATGAGTGTATTTCGCATAATGAGATTATGTGGAACAAGGACACAGACACAATATGAATTTCTAATAATTCTGTTAAGTATAGAAATTCTAATTGAGTCTACCGATGGTCATATATAGGATGATCTTAATCCTGAGTTCTTAAAAGACTCCTATTTATGGATTTGTGTCTTTTGATTTACTCGGTATGGATTCTGAGATCCTGAATCCTATTCCTTGTATTTTGGAGACATGATGAAGTAGGTAGCCGAGAATGTTTTTACACGAGATGGAATCCATTCCTTCTTAAGAAAGAACTAGATAAATAATTCTCTTGAGGGTTGATTCGGTACTTGGACCAGTAGGAGCTCCGATTCATGAATGTGTTTTATGAATCACTGTCCATTAGA
>NW_010361196.1:13111-27140 GCF_000414095.1 Morus notabilis | reverse complement strand
ATTAATTTAAGTTTGACTTAAATTCAAATTTGAATTTGAAATAAAATTGGACTACAGGATAAAGGATGATTTTCTCTTCCTTCCCTATCCAGTATTGGCGCCACACACAGGGATAGGAATCCCTAGCATGGCCGGCCACAAGGGATAAGGGATAGAGGAGAATTTTGGTTCGAAATTCAAATTGGAGATAGAGATTGGATTCCTTCTAGAAGTTTGACTTATACTCTATAAATACTATTTTTGAGACAATTTTCGGAATGGTTTTTTGCCCTAATTTTAGAGGTAGCCAAAATTTCTCTATAGAAAGAAGGAAACAATTTTTCTGCCCTAAGAGTTAAGGCTGGCCGAAATTCTCAAGAGAGAAAGGAAGGAAAATTTTTTCTCCAAAAATTCCACATCGTGCATGCGATGGTGTTTGTGGAAATTCGAGTATTTATTGTAACTCATTTTGTCTCATGTGTGCCCACACACACGTCTTCGTGGATTCTAGGAATTGACGTGGAAGACATTGGTTTTCTAAACACAAAGATTGGAGCAAGGACTGTTCGTGGTCAAAGAACTCAAGTTATCATCCGAGTCGGCTTCCAGGTATTTTTCCTGATTGAGTTCTTAATAAATGAATTAATGAGATTAATTTATTTGTGCATAAATTAATAAAATCTATAGAGTATCTCAAAAGTTTTATGAAAATTTTTGTTATACACGATCCGCCTCTTCCACCCGCACCACCGCACTTCCGCACCCGAATTCGATTCGGGCAACCAACAGTCTGCCCATGACCAAATTCTTGACAGCTTCAGAAAGAAGCGTCCAGAGGTTGGCCTATCCTTCCTCAATGAGTCTGATGAGGAGGAAGCTGAGGAAGCTGGGTCATCTGAAGATGTCAAACTAATGGATGGGGTCGAGCAGGCGCCTGGGGATGGGGACGCAGGAGCTGGCCTAGACATATATTTCTTTTTATTTATTATATGCCCTTTTTCATTTAATGCTTTCTTGATATTCTGTGCATACACATCGATCATAGATAGGTATTATCATAGATGTGTGCCCCATTTTTGCTAAGTATTACTGTAGCTGAGCTCGCATTACGCTAATCATGTCGAGCAGTAATCAAGATTGAAATTTTTTCTAACTTTTACTGTGGTTAAGCTAGGGCTTGCCATGCACTTAAGGGTGATCATAGCCTTATTGCCCACTTGTCAAAGGCAAGTTTTTAACTTGTCTTTGACAGATATTCTACATGAGTCGTAGTGGTCGATGCCAGTAATAATTTAAACAAATAGTATAATCAAATGTTTAATAGAATTGAATCAGATTTTTATTGATAAAGTATGATCTGTACAAGTTGAGACTTCTAAGCCTACAAAAAAGTAAGAAGCAAAAACAAAACTTAAAAAATAAATTACTAAATCTACCTAATATATGGTCGACCTTTGCTCTTGTTACTTATAATATAGTTTTAGTTTACATGCATTCCATGTGTGCTTGATGTCTCGACTACTTAACTCTGTGAGTCGATAAGATCCATTTGCCATGACCTCTTAAGGTCCTTTCCACATTGGCCCTAGAGCACCATAATTCTTGGGCTCAATATTTGGAGTCACTACCCGTAGAACAAGGTCTCCTACTCTGAACCCTTTTTGTTTAGGCCTTTGGTTATATTAGCGATTGGTCCTTATGTGGTACATGGTGAGCCTTAACTGTGTATCTATATGCCTTTCTTCCAATAGGTCGAGCTCTAAGCCTATGTGCTCGACATTTTCATCTTTCTTCACCATACTTTAACACTTGACTGGTGGGCATATAATTTTCAGCCAGTAGATTGCTTCGACACCGTAAGCCATGGAGAATGGAGTTTCTCCAGTGGTTGTTCTGCTCATCATTCTATATACCCACAGGACCTTTGGTAACTCGTCAGCCCACCTTCCTTTGTACATGTCGAGCTATCGTTTCAGGGTTACCTTGATTATTTTATTAAGATTAGGCCAGTAGTAAGCTTCCCGTAGGACCTTATAGGCTATGGACAGCCCCCCAGCGTGGTTGCCATAGATCCCGTCATGTATTTCTAAGAGCACTTTCTTTGTCTCTTCCTCGTCGAGGCATCTGAGCAAAGGTGTGGAGTACCCTCTTCAGTTTCTAGGTCTGTTGCTTGATATTTCAACCTTTGGGCTACTGTCTATCCTCAGGGTGTTCTTCGTCAACTAAATACTTATTAATAGGATCTTTCTAGCTTGGTCGACTATCTACCGACATAACTTTAGGCTTAGCTTTAATGGTAGGGACTTCTAAAACTTCATCTGGCATAAATTTTAACAACTCGGCATCCTTTGAAGTGGCTAACCTAGCAAGGGCATTAGCATTACTATTTTTTTCCCTTGGAACTTATTGCATGTTGTAAGTAGTGAATTTCCCCAGTGCCTCTTTTACCTTTTCAATGTAGGCTACCATTTTCTTATCCTTGGCCTGATACTGATATTTTACGTGATTCACAACCGACTGTGAATCGCTGAAGATATCTATGGCCTCTACCTTTAGGTGTTCTGCCAACTGAAGTCCCTCTAATAGCGCTTCATGTTTCACTTCATTACTGGACACATAAAATTCAAACCTAACGGCTAAGGTTATTTATACCCCTCCAGGGTGTGTTGAACTAGTCCTGCTCCGCTTCCATTCTCATTAGAGCTCCCGTCAATGTAAAGCTTCCATCTGGGGGGCTTGTCATTGACAGCTTTTGTTCCATCGCCAGGTGATCCCATGAATTCTGCTACAAAGTCAGCCAGGGCTTGGCCTTTTCTGGCAGCTCGCGGCTTGTAGTCAATTTCAAACTTTTGAATTCTATGGACCCCTTGAGGAGCCTTCCAGAGGTGTCCAATTTATGTAGAACCTACCTTAGAGGATTGTTTATCAAAACATGTATAGCATGGGCCTTGAAATAGTGACGCAGCTTTCTGGATGTCACTACTAATGCTAGGGTGAGCTTCTCCATCGGTGGATATCGTGTCTCTGCGTTGAGGAGGTGCTTGCTGGTATAGTACACTAGTAGCTATACTTTCTTCTCTTCACGGATTAACAACGAACTAATCGCATGTTCTGATACTGTAAGGTATAGGCTTAGTACTTGTCCTGGCATAGGTTTGGACAATAGGGGCAGTTTTCTGAGATGCTCCTTTAATTGATGGAATGCATGTTCACATTCCTCCATCCATTGGAACGGCTTGCTTCCCCTCTGGGTGTCGAAGAATGTAATGCACTTGTCTATGGATTTAGAGATGAATCTGTGCAGTATTGCTATATAACCGTCATCTTTAGGACTTCCTTTGGCCGGTTTGGCGATTTCATGTCGAGAAGTGCCTGAATTTTCTCTATATTGGCCTCAATTCCTCGACTGCTCACCATGAACCCAAGGAACTTTCCCGATTTGACCCCAAATGCACACTTGAGGGGATTCGGCTTCATTTTGTATATCATTATAACATCAAACATCCTCCTTAGGTGTTCTATTTGTTCCTCAAATTTTTGTCTCTTTACTAGCATGTCATCGACGTAAACCTCCATTGTCTTTCCTATCTGATCAGCAAACATTTTGTTGACCAGACGCTAGTAGTTGGCTCCCACACTTTTGAGGCCAAAGGGCATGACCTTGTAACAGTGTAGGCCTCTATCAGTGATGAATGTTGTATGCTCCTCATTAAGGTGGAATATTGGTATCTGGTTATAACCAGAATATGTGTCTATGAAGCTCAAGAGCTCGTGTCCTACTGTGGTATTGACTAGCTGATCAATCCTCAGGAGCGGGAAGCTATCCTTTGGGCACGCTTTATTAAGGTCACTGAAGTCAACACATGTCCGCCAGTTCCCGTTGGGTTTTAGAACCAAAAAAGGATTAGACACCCATTCGGGATATAAAACCTCTCGGATGAAGTTATTTTTTACTAATTTGTCGACCTCTTCCCGTAGAGCTTCATATTCAGCATTCATTGGTCAACCTTTCTCCTTCTTTGGGGGATACTTCTCATCAATGTTGAGCTTGTGGCTCATTCTGTCTGGATTTATCCCCACCATGTCATCATGTGTGTCCAAGCGAACATGTCTAGGTTTCTTTTGAGGAACTTTATTAGCTTCTCCCTTCTCTGCTTCCCTAACTCTAAGTTGATCTTCAATTTTCTGGCTGGCTCCATCTCATTAATAGGGACCTCGATCAATTCCTCAACATGCCCCGTGCCTAATTCATCTCTAACGAGCCTTTGTTCCAAATCTCCTTCCTCAACCCTGGTAGAAACCATTCGCATTTCTCTTCTCATTTGGACTGGCTCGGCGTAATGGCACATTGTCTTGGAGTAGGTAAGTGTTATGTGAATCCACAAGTGCGCAGGTCATACAAGTAATAAAGTGTACCGAAGTACATATATCGTCGCACAAAGATTGAATCATAAAAAATATATGTTGGAAGTTATGTAATCAACAAATGAAGTAAAGAATGAGTTTGACCAAAATTCACTAAAACGAAGTAAAGAAATGGATGCAAAACAAATATAGTCAAAAGTAATTATGGCTTGTAAATCATTGATAAAAATGAGCTAGGTCTCCTAACTTCCCCTCAATTGCAAGTCTGATGGAAACTATTACGGTAATGCTACATCATTTACTATCCCTGTTAATAGAAACTCGTTTCTTGTATAAAATTCTTCCGAATTTATTATGACTAAATATTCTTTAAACCATTTCTAGCATATGCCTATCTGAATCCAGCTCTCAGAATGCAATTCTAAGCTCAGGTTTCTTTAAGTTATGCAAGGTGCATGATATATTCCTATATCATCCACTAATCAACAACTAAGACAAGGTTATTGAACGTGCATTATCCATGTTGGATCTGACTCAAATTAACCTTTCCAGAATTAATCGTAATCTTGCATCCTATAATTGATGGCCAGTCAAGAATAGAAATAAACATTAACACACATGAATGAACATGAATAGTAACTCATTAGCATTTCAGAAATAAATTGTCATTCTTACAACCTTGGTTCCATTAGTAGGCCTAGCTAAAACAAATTAGATCATACAGAGATTCACAAAAACCATATTTCCAAAATAATCCATGTCTTAATCAATATCAAAATAACAGAAGAATCAAGCTAATAGAGAGCATAAAGAATGATAAGCTAGAACTTGGATCTTCTAGAATTTCTCCTTGTCCTTCTCTTCGGGTCTTCCTTTCAGTTGCTATCTCTCTTGCTCTTTCTCATGTCTCTGGTATTTTTAATTTCTAGAGGAGAGGTAGTGTACTGTGTTTTTTTTCCTTCTATTTTCTCCTCTTATACTTGGCGGCTGCCTACCTCTCTCGAAAAAATACTTCCTTCTTAGGGCAACAAAAGGGCTGAGGTGTCATTTGATAAGGGTTGTAGTGATCCACACTACTATATTGCTCAATTAGCTCACATGGGTTTTTGTCCTTTTCTCCAGATAGTTCACTGATGTCAACCCACTTGCCAGCTACACCCAGAATGCTGCACCAGGATGCTACTGCTTTCACCTTGCAATTTGCAAAACCAAAACTTAGATATATTTCAGCCTCTTTTGACTCAATTTACTACTTCTTAACCCAAAAGCAGCTCAAGTATAGAATTTAGCAAGATAAAATGCAAAACTAGAAACTCTAAGGTAAAAAACAGAAGAAAACAATGATATACACTCTTGGCTAAGCAAACTTTAAGCCAAAAATGAATAAGATAACTCTAATTTCATAGACTTATCACACTCTCAAACTTAAAGTATTGCTTGTCCTCGAGTAAGACACAACAAAAACATAAACAAAAGTTTAAAACAACAATGAATCAAAAGAAAAGAAGCACGACTTTTGTGGATGAATTCTCGAGAAAGTTACCCTCAAAACCTAGATTAAGAACATAGCTTAAAGAAAAACACAATTTCCACCCAAGTGTCATACTTAACTTCAAAAGTTTGCCTCTTCTCCAAATGGACCTTTCTTATGTGTGTGAACAGCCAAGTGCAATATCATCATTGTCAATCTAGATAGAAAAATGGACATAAGCTCTAAGCTAAGAATCTCTATAAGCAGATTTTCAAACTCAATAGGCTCACTTTTCAACACTCCCTCCACTAATGTAAATCAATGCACTACCAAGGACAAATTAGGCTTTTTAGGCCTGGAATGTTAGGCTGTGGTGAAGGTAGGATATGAGATGATATTTTGGCTCAATTCATCCTTAAAACACATCAATAATTCTAGGACCTTAGAGAAGCTCAAATAACATACCCAAGTAGCACCCCAAACTTTAGTTTTACTTTTCCTTGCCCCCCATTTCAGTTTGTTTTTATTGAACTTCTTTGAAATGCCACAATTTCCTTTTAACGTGAATGCCAACATTTGTGATGAAGTCATTCGGCTACTTAACAAAGTCGCAATTCAAAGTGCTTTTTGCTTGCTCTTGCTTTGGTATACCGTTTGACGCAAAAGTGAACATTGGGCTTATGCTCACTCTTGGATACTAAGCATTTGAAAACAGCGGAGCATAATTTTTTTTTTTAAGAACACGCTTCCCCTACCCCTAAACTTAAAATCAACACTGTCCTCAATGTTGCAAAAGAGCAAGGAGGGTACATAACACTCCTAATGGTCATTCATTTTCTTATTATACTTTTCTTTTTTTTTCAAATACAACACTAAAATTTTCACAACACCACCCTTCCTCCCATATACTAACACTGCTCAATGTGTCCTAGAATGATTAACATGCTTATGGGTGAGGGGTAGAAAGTTAGAAATTATTGAATAGGCTAGGCTATAGATGTGTGTAACAAAAAAAAGGGTATAAGTAGGCTCAGCGGGGTATACTAAGGATAAAACATGTCAAGGTAGGCTCAAAAAGCTCAAACGGTCCAAAGAGGGCCTAAATCATTTCCTCGGTAAAGTGTTAATCTAGGATTTCACCTCAAGAGTTGTCATGCCCTGAGGCAGGGGTCAGTGACGTGGTGGCTCGATTAGGGATTAAGCGTGATTAAGAATAAAATATTAAGAAAATTCCCAAACGAGCCCTACTATTGTGCAGAAAATAAATTACAAGATCATCTCAAGAGGCTAAAACTCCCGCCCCTAACACTTTTCAGGGCTACACCCACAGGATCTATCCATAGGATCTTCAATACCGTACATACATGACATGTAAATAAGACATTACAGACATCAACCACAGTCTAGAAATCCAAAGATCAGAGTTTACAGAATTTACAAATTCTTACATTCGTGCACATGGAGGATGACCACAATCCTCTCCAAATCAGGTGGTAGTAACTCAGCTACTCCGCACTGCTCCTAGAGTCGCCTGGGAGAAGTTTAATATTTATAAAATAGTAAAACGTGAGCAAAAGGCCCAGTAGGATATATTTTAGAATACCTTTATAAACAATTAAATAAATGTATAGGTAAGCGAGTAAATAAATAAATAAATGAATTAATAAGTCATTCAGTTCCAACAAACAACCAGAACCTCACATCCTTTTTCTCAATGGAAATATAACTAAAAATCTCCATATTACAGGCACCAGCGAGTAATTTATACTATGATAAATTACTTACACAACCACGTGCATAAGCCATATCACCCCGGGCCGGGTTTTGAGTCCTGCCCCCAAGGATGCACTCTCCACATCCTATCTAGGCCATCAGCCGGATTACCGATTTACAAGATCTCTTATCTTAAGAAATCATTCATGAAACTTTATGAAACAGTTCATTATACTCCCTAAAATCTACAACAACCCATGGGAGTTAAAATGCTTTTCTTTTGCAAACATGCCCTTTCTTTAAAAACATTTACAAGGCCAAAATCCTTTTGAAAACATGCTCACAAAGAAAGGGGTAAGAAATCCTACCTCGCAAGTACCAAACCTGGCTAGTGTTACTCTATTCTGACTTTCGCTTCCTCAAGCCGCTCAATCCGAGTCCTCAGCTAGCACTGATATAAAACCACACTTTAGGATCCAATTCACATTCCTAAAGCAATTTCAGTCTCAATTATACCATTTGATTTCCTATTAGCGTGCCCTAATCAATTACCGGTTTCACAAACCATTTCATGTTTCAAATCATCATTCCAAGGGTTTTCAATCTCAAAACATGGATTAAAGAAGTTAATCCATTCACCCTAGGTCCCCAAATGAAGCTAATTTGGGTCCTCCTGGAAAACTGAGGTCAAAACAGGGTTTTTCAACAAAACAGGGTCAAACCCAGTGTACACCACTCGACCAGTGACATAATAGTGTAACACCACCGGTCGACCGGTGGTGTGCAATTCCGTCGACCGTATAGGTTGACCTGATGTAGTGCAGACCGGTCGACCGCACAGGTTGACCGGTGGAATCAGGGCAGGATGGCCAGAAGGGCCGATTTGAAGAAAATCATCACAAGATCTGCAAATCTGAGTCCCAAATCAAAATATCTCAAAGGAAAACCACTAGATCCGAGTTCTAGGTACTAAATCAAGTCCAAAGAATGCAAGATCTCCAATTCCTACCATGTTTTACTCAAAATCCATCAAAATCTATTTCGAACCAAAAATAAGATTTTAAATCCGAAAATCCGAGTTTCGTGATAAGTTTTTTAGAAATCTTACCTCGAATCCTTCTCTTGACGTGGAAAACTTCTTGAAATTCCTCTTTGGTTCGAGATTTGGTTGATTTGAGACAAAACGGGCGACAGAGAGAGTGAGAGAGTGAGTGAGAGTGAACGAGAGTAAGAGAGAGAGAGAGAGTGCTCGGGAAGGAAAGGAAAGGAAGGAGAAAGAAAGAAAAAGAAAAAGAAAAGAAAAGAGAAGAAAAATGGACAGGTGTCAAACATTTAAAATAACAGTCCAGAAATGTGCCCATACACACTTTTGGGAAAAAATATAAATACTAAAATATTCAAATACCTTGGAATTATTTAAATCTACTCGTCAGAAACATTTATTAAATGATAATCAATTTATTAAACCAGATTAGGCACACTAATAAACCTTAATTACCTCAATTAATCTTGTTGAATTCTTTAGGGCATTACAACTCCAACCCCTTAAAGGAATTTCACCCTCAAAATTAGGACTTACCTCAAAGTGAGAACAGATGCGGATACCGCTCCTACAAAGTCGTTTCAAGCTCCCACGTCGCTTCCTCAACTCCATGGTGCTGCCATAAAACTTTCATTAGCGAGATCTCATGATGACATAAGCTCTTCATCCGGCTCAGATTGACATTTGCGAAGCATGGAGACATGGAACACGTGATGCACGTGAGATAACTAAGGCGGTAAAGCCAGGCGATACATCACGACACCAACTCATTGCACTATCGGGAATGGTCCAACGTATCTTGGCGTAAGTTTCCATTTCACTCCAAAATGAACAATGCTTTTGCCTAGGGAAACCTTCAACAAAACGAAGTCGCCTTCCTAGAATTCTAAAGGCCTATGCCTTCTGTCATCATAGCTCTTTTGATGACTTTGAGCTGTTAACAATCGCTCCCGAATCACAGATATCTTCTCGTTGTTCTCTTGGATCACTTATGGTCCAGTCGTAAGTCGATCCTCTGGTTCTAGCTGACAAATAGGTGATCTGCAAGGGTGACCATACAGAGCTTGAAACGATGCCATACCAATACTGGCCTTATAGCTGTTGTTGTAAGCAAACTCAGCAAGGTGAAGATATTTTTTCCAGTTTCCACCATAATCCAGAATACAAGCACGAAGCATATCCTCCAGAATCTGAATAACTCTTTCAGATTATCCATCCATCTGAGGATGAAATGCGGTGCTGAAATTCAATTCTGTTCCCATGGCTTCCTGGAAACTTTTCCAATACCTTGCATTCAAACGTGTGTCATGATCAGACGTAATGGACAATGGCACTCCGTGAAGTCTGACGACATGCTCCAAGTACAACTCTGCCAAAATCTTCTGAGAATACATCGTACGAAACAGTATGAAATGCGCAGATTTCGTCAACCTATCCACCACCACCCAGATGGCATCGTGCTTGTGCTGAGTCCTCGGTAGTCCCATAAAAAAATCCATCGTGATGTGCTCCCATTTCCATCCTGAAATAGGTAAAGACTGTAACTCTCTTGCTGGCTTCTGATGTTCAGCTTTAATCCGGAGACAAGTTACACATTCTGAGATGTACTCACGAACGTCTTTCTTCATACCTCTCCACCAGTACTGCTCTTTAGGTCTTGGTACATCTTGGTGCTTCCCGGATGAATAGCGTATCTCAATTTATGGGCCTCATACAGAATCGTCTACTTGATCTCGTCCACCATAGGAATAGCTAGGCGGTTGTGGAAGTAAAGTGCTCCATCATCTCGGATTTTCCAATCCTCAAGCTGCTCTCCATTCTGGATTTGAATCCAGATTCCTTGGAGATAAGGATCTTGCCACTGATTCTGCTTAACTTGTTGCACAAAGGTCGGTGCAGAAATCAGATTATATACCATTGCCTAGTCATAATTCTCGTGGTACTGAAGTTCAGAATTGCTCACAACTTCAGTCATTTTCCAGTCTTCTAAAGCTAATGACACCAAAATTCCTGGATGATACTGTAGTGTGGAGTCATAATCTTCTATGTACTCTACCCATCTCCTCTGCCTGAGGTTCAAATCTTCTAGGTAAAGAAGAACTTTAGACTCTTATGGTCAGAAAAGACCTGAAACCTTGCTCTATAGAGATAGCATCTCCATATCTTCAGAGCAAATATCACCGCTGCTAATTCCAAGTCATGAGTGGGGTAGTTCAATTCATACGGTTTTAGTTGGTGAGAGGCATAGGCTACAATGCGTCCACCTTGCATCAAAACACAGCAAAGTCCACTCCCCGAGGCGTCAAAATATTCCTCATATGCCTCTTCATTGTCGGGAATAATCAAGACTGGTGCACTTGTCAGTCTGGTCTTTAATTCCTGAAAAGTATGTTCACACTATGCGTCTCATTCGAATCTGACTTCTTTCCTGGTTAACTGAGTTATCGGTGTAGTAATGCTTGAGAAGTCCTTTACAAATCGTCGATAATATCTGGCTAGTCTGAGGAAACTTCGAATCTCTGCCACATTCTTCGGCCTTTCCCACGGTAATACAGTTTCGATCTTGGAAGGACTTCTTTCCTGGTTAACTGAGTTATCGGTGTAGTAATGCTTGAGAAGTCCTTTACAAATCGTCGATAATATCTGGCTAGTCTGAGGAAACTTCGAATCTCTGCCACATTCTTCGGCCTTTCCCACGGTAATACAGTTTCGATCTTGGAAGGATTGTTCGCCAAAAACTCTATGCATAAAATGACTCCACGCAAGCGCACGCAATCGAACAAGTAATATAGTAATAAGTAAAGTATCGTCTCCACAGGGACTGAGTTAATGAGGAATTTTATTACAAAAACCAGTTTTATCAATATGATTGAGAATAGTTTGAATGCCAAATTGATATTAATTAAGTGAAAAATATGTATAAGACCAAAGACTATAATTTAAATGCAGACAAGAGGTAAAAGTCAACAAGATCTGAGCTTAGAGCTGTGATTTAATGATGGATGAAGGCTAGGATTACTGATTTCCCCTCGGTTGCAACTCTGACCACGATTTGCTATACGATTGCTGTAGCAAAGTTCATCTAGTCAACCTAAAATTCTACATAATCATCTTCCGACAGATTTATGCTTGTAATTCCTTAAACCAAACCAACATATTCCTATGTGTTTTAGTTTACAAACCTGACGTTAACATCAATTTTAATGGGTTGTACAAGATAATAGTATATTCCTATACTATCTCTTACATTATCCAAGCTAGATCTAACTCAACCAACCTTTCCAGAATTAGCTTAAGTTTGTGTTTTCTTACTAAATGATGGCCTGTCACTTAATAGAAAGTAAACAATAAATATGCTTGAATAAACCAGATGAAAATTACATTATCTATATACTAGGACATGTTGAGGTGCCCTAGTGACAAGTGTATGCATGAGAGTCATGATTGATGGTCCCCCCCTCCTGGTGCTCTTACAGCTGTCCAGACTTGATAGCGTCAGTGCTTGGACCACTACCAGCGCTAAAAGACAAACTGCGCCAGCTTGCTAATTTTTGGTTGCTCCTGCTTTTGCTGCGACTTTACTGTAGCAATGCTATGGCATTGGGGGCATTTCAACATTTGTGTTTTCCACCGTGCTTTTCTCACCAAAAGCCTACGTCAGCACCTCCTGTGGACATCATGCACTAAGTTCCCAGGGTCAATGCAATGAGTTGAATTGAGGAATAACTTCAAAATATAGCAAGATTTCCCATAAATAACGACTTTCTGCCACACGGAAAAAGATTAATAAATGCTATTCAAAATACTAACACAAAGGCATTTTACCCGGAGAATATAAACAAATATTAAGCCTAAAAGTATGCTAAATAACTCTATTTCTGTGAGTTATCACACCCCCAAACTTAAGTCATTGCTCGACCTCGAGTAATGCCTAACAACACAAAACAAAACAACAAAACACAATATCTAAACACAAAATAACACAAATTTCTGCTTTGGCTGCTGAGCAAGTTGATTCTCCATTCTCCAACAATGCCTCTAGAGTCCCAGCTCATTTCCAACCGACTCTTCATCCAATCTCAGATCAATCTGCCATTCTGCCCACTCCACAAATGACATTCCTCTAATAGTGAGTGTGTGGGACCATAGCTAACCATCCTTGTTTCACCTAGGCTGCTTGAATCACGATCCTTGAGCCTAGCTTTTGGTCTAATAAGCTGATTGCTTGACCCCTCTCATGGTGCTCTAGAGAACCAAACGCCTAAGGCTTTATTCAACCCGTAGTCTACCTCTAAGGGCACTAGGTGGGTGCATACATATAACCCTTTTTGAACTCTTTTTTTTTATTTTTTATTTTTTATTTTTATATTTCCTCATGTCAGTGCTGCCTTTTTACGCGAATGCCAACATTGGTGATGAAGGCACCCAGTTACTCAACAATGTCACAAACCAGATTTGCTTTTAGCACACTCATATCCCGAACTTTTGTTTGACGCAAAAGTACACATGGGGCTCATGTTACTCCTGGTTACTAGGCAGCTCGGAATAGTGGAGTATAGATTTTTTTTTTTTTTTTTTTGAATAGCAAATACACTTCCACCCTTTTTAACATTGATTTACCCTAAACGTTTGGCCCCCTTGAACTTAGCTTCAAGGGCATCACACAATCAGTTCTATGACCCTAAGCTCTCACAATGACTCAAAACTTCCTACGCTTTCCAATGGACAACTGTGCTATGATCTAACGTGCTAAATTTCACATGATAAGATTCATGGAGCTACTTAACCACATATATCACCAAGATTTAATTCATGCCAAATTGTTATACAAGCTGAAACTTTTGACACACTGCATTTTTCATTGAATATCCTTAAACCAACACAACTGCAGCAAGACCAAAGCATTTATTCATAATCAAGATAGCAAATAGATCTTCATTGCAACTTTGGTTCCATCAATAATCCTAGCTAAGGAATTTAGCTCATGTTTAGTTCAACAAAATCAGAATTAATAACAAATAACAGATCCATAAGGTCTCGGAAAGTAAATACAGAGAGAAGGAGAAAACAGCTAAGCTAGAATCTGAGGTCAAAAACCCCTGTGTATCCGTGCTGTACTCTTCTTTTCTCCAGCTCCAGCGTCCAAAATCCCCTGTACTCTCTTCTGTCTCCATTTCCAGCTCATACAGGAATTCTGTGCGCCTACCCTGATTTCTCTCCTCTTTTCTGGCTCCTTGTACTATACTCTTCTTTTCCTTTATATACTAGGGCATGTTGAGGTGCCCTAGTGACACAACTCGTTATTGTCATTTGGAACCACAGTGACTCCACCTTTCTTGGGTACGCATTGAACTGGGCTGACCCAAGAGCTGTCTGAAATAGGGTAAATTATCCCTGCATCAAGCCATTTAATTACCTCTTTCTTCACTACCTCCTTCATGATCGGATTCAACCTTCTC
>NW_010361196.1:1812-10616 GCF_000414095.1 Morus notabilis | reverse complement strand
GGGTCTCACTTCACCTATTCCCAGCTTTCTGAAAATGGACATTGGCATTAGATTAATGCTCGCCCCCAAGTCGCACAAAGCTTTTCCGATGTATTGATCTCCAATGGAGCACGGTATGGTGAAGCTACCAGGATCCTTCAACTTGGGCGGCAGCCGATTCTTCAAGATTGCACTGCATTCTTCGGTTAGTGCCACCGTCTCAAATTCACCTAGCCTTCGTTTCTTTGTGAGGATATCCTTCATGAACTTAACGTAACTCGGCATTTGCTCCAATGCCTCCACGAGTGGAATGTTGATATGAAGCTGTTTCAGCACGTCAAGGAATCTCCTGAATTGCTTATCTTGTTTTTGATTCTGAAATCTCTGTGGAAATGGGGGTGGAGGTCTCTCTGGTTTGTTTTGCTTCAGCTTTGCTGTAGCATCCTGGTCGACCACATCCTGTTCTGATTCAGCTGGTGGTTGCTGGACTTCTTGGGTTTGGATCGAAGAGTGCTTTGTTGCTGCAGTCTGTCGAGTTGGTTGTTCAATTTCTCTACCATTCCGAAGTGTGATAGCTTTGCAATGCTCCTTACACTGTTCCTTACCATCTCTTCTTGGGTTTTCCGTATCGCTCGGAAGCGATCCTTGGGGTCTATTACTGAGAACATTAGCCAACTGCCCCACTTGATTTTCCAAGGTCCTCAACGATGCAGCTTGACTCTGGAGGAGAGCTGCTTGACCCTGAATGAGTGAGTCATTCCTTGCCATGTACTCTTTAAGTAATGCCTCCATAGGGGTTGATGACGCTTGATGTGGCTGCCTCTGATTTGATTGCTCTGGTGGCTGTCTTTGATGTTTATGTTGATGAAATCCTGGTGGATATACTGGTTTGCTAGGCCCTGGCATCGAACTAGCTTCTTGATTCGACCAAGAAAAATTCAGATGCTACTTCCACCCCTGGTTATATGAGTTGGAGTAAGGGTTGTTATTCCGGTTAAAGTTGTTCACATAGCAAACCGACTCGGGGTTGGATGGGCAATTTTCAAATAAGTGTTCAGCTCCACAGTAGACACAAGTTAAGCAACTGGGGGCTGCTTCCACCCCTGGTTATATGAGTTGGAATAAGGGTTGTTATTCCGGTTAGAGTTGTTCACATAGCAAACCGACTCGGGGTTGGATGGGCAATTTTCAAATGAGTGCTCAGCTCCACAGTAGACACAAGTTAATGCAACTGGGGTTGCTGCATTAGCTGGAGCAGCCACATTTAGAGACTTCAAAATATTGGAAAGAGAAGAAACTTGAGCAGTCAACGCAGTCACCGCATTACTTCATGAATTCCTGCCACTCGTCTCCCTGCAGAAACTCTTTCGGTGGGCCACTGGTAATTGTTGTTGGACATTCTTTCCAGAATTTCATAAGCCTCGTTGTACGACTTCACAAGTAAGGCTCCATTCGCTGATGCGTCCACCATGGCTCTAGTCGAAGCATTGAGCCCATTGTAGAAGGTTTCCATTTGAATCCAATAGGGGAGTCCGTGGTATGGACACTTCCTTAATAATTCCTTAAAGCGTTCCCATGATTCACATAGAGCTTCCCCTTCCAACTGCTGAAATGATGTGATATCATTCCTAAGTTTGGCATTTTTGTTCGGAGGGAAATATTTCACCAGAAATTTCTCAGCCAAATCATTCCAATTAGCTACCGAATCTGGTGGCAGAGAATTCAGCCATGCTCTAGCTCGGTCCCTTAGAGAATAAGGAAATAACTTGAGACGAAGAGCCTCTTCTGTCACACCTGGGGCCTTAAATGCTTCACATACTTCAATGAAAAGCCTAAGGTGCATGTGTGGGTCATCGGTTAGCATCCCGCTGAACTGCCCCACGGTTTGGAGCATTTGGAACATGACCGGCTTCAACTCGAACTTAGTTGCCTGGATTTCTGGCCTCACAATGCCTGGATGCAAACCATCGAGCATGGGGATGGCATAATCCCTGATGGCCCTGTCCCTATCCTCTGCCATTACTACCACTTGATTACCTTGATTATTCCCACCTGCTCCGTCAGCCATTTCTTCAATTCCAACTAACCCCTGTTGTTCCCTTCTTCTTGCTCTAAAGGTTCTTTCAATCTCCGGGTCGAAGGGAATCAAATATGCATCCCTTGGTCTATTCATGCAAGAAGGTTACACATGCTTTAACACAACAGGAGCAACTGAGATTAACAGAAGTAATTTTGGATTTAAATGAACAAAAACTGATTTCTATAATAATTTCTATTAACGCCAGTCCCCAGCAACGGCGCCAAACACTTGTTCGCCAAAAACTCTATGCATAAAATGACTCCACGCAAGCGCACGCAATCGAACAAGTAATATAGTAATGAGTAAAGTATCGTCTCCACAGGGACTGAGTTAATGAGGAATTCTATTACAAAAACTAGTTTTATCAATATGATTGAGAATAGTTTGAATGCCAAATTGATATTAATTAAGTGAAAAGAATGTATAAGACCAAAGACTGTAATTTAAATGCAGACAAGAGGTAAAAGTCAACAAGATCTGAGCTTAGAGCTGTGATTTAATGATGGATGAAGGCTAGGATTACTGATTTCCCCTCGGTTGCAACTCTGACCACGATTTGCTATACGATTGCTGTAGCAAAGTTCATCTAGTCAACCTAAAATTCTACATAATCATCTTCCGACAGATTTATGCTTGTAATTCCTTAAACCAAACCAACATATTCCTATGTGTTTTAGTTTACAAACCTGACGTTAACATCAATTTTAATGGGTTGTACAAGATAATAGTATATTCCTATACTATCTCTTACATTATCTAAGCTAGATCTAACTCAACCAACCTTTCCAGAATTAGCTTAAGTTTGTGTTTTCTTACTAAATGATGGCCTGTCACTTAATAGAAAGTAAACAATAAATATGCTTGAATAAACCAGATGAAAATTACATTATCAATCAAAATAGCAAATAGATCTTCATTGCAACTTTGGTTCCATCAATAATCCTAGCTAAGGAATTTAGCTCATGTTTAGTTCAACAAAATCAGAATTAATAACAAATAACAGATCCATAAGGTCTCGGAAAGTAAATACAAAGAGAAGGAGAAAATAGCTAAGCTAGAATCTGAGGTCAAAAACCCCTGTGTATCCGTGCTGTACTATTCTATTATCCAGCTCCAGCATCCAAAATCCCCTGTACTCTCTTCTGTCTCCATTTCCAGCTCATACAGGAATTCTGTGTGCCTCCCCTGATTTCTCTCCTCTTTTCTGGCTCCTTGTACTATACTCTTCTTTTCCTTTATATACTAGGGCATGTTGAGGTGCCCTAGTGACAAGTGTATGCATGAGAGTCATGATTGATGGTCCCCCCTCCTGGTGCTCTTACAACTGTCCCGTCAGTGCTTGGACCACTACCAGCGCTAAAAGATAAACTGCGCCAGCTTGCTAATTTTTGGCTGCTCCTGCTTTTGCTGCGACTTTGCTGCAGCAATGCTATGGCATTGGGGGCATTTCAGCCTTTGTGTTTTCCACCGTGCTTTTCTCACCAACAGCCTACGTCAGCACCTCCTGTGGACATCATGCACTAAGTTCCCAGGGTCAATGCAATAAGTTCAATTGAGGGATAACTTCAAAATATAGCAAGATTTCCCATAAATAACAACTTTCTGCCACACGGAAAAAGATTAATAAATGCTATTCAAAATACTAACACAAAGGCATTTTACCCAAAGAATATAAACAAATATTAAGCCTAAAAGTATGCTAAATAACTCTATTTCTGTGAGTTATCAAGGATCCACAGAAATTCCTTGTGCTGATATAACATGACCAAGGAACTTCACTTCCGTTTGCCAGAAGTCACACTTCTCCTTTTTTGCATACAACTGGTGCTCGTGAAGAGTTTGAAGAACAATTCTCAAATGCTACTCATGTTCTTCCCAAGTCTTTGAGTAAACTAGAATGTCATCGATGAAGACGATCACAAACTGATCTAAGTACGGCCGGAAGACATGGTTCATTAGATCCATAAATGCAGCTGGGGCATTCGTCAGCCCAAAAGGCATGACTAGAAACTCAAAATGCCCATACCAAGTTCTGAAAGAAGTTTTTAAAATGTCTTCCTCATTAATCTTAAGCTAGTGGTATCCTGACCTCAAGTCAATCTTAGAGTAATACTATGATTCACCCAACTTATCGAATAACTCATCGATCCTCGGCAGTGGGTATTTATTCTTCATTGTTACCCTATTCAATTGACGATAGTCAATGCACAATCGAAAAGATCCATCGTGCTTTTTCATAAACAATACCAGCGCACCCCAAGGGGAAGTATTGTTCCTGATATACCATTTTTCTGCTAACTCACCAAGCTGTTTCCTTAATTCTCTCATTTCTGCAGGTGCCATTCAGTAAGGAGGAATAGAAATAGGAGCTGTTCCCAGCATTAAATCAATGCCAAATTTAATTTCTCGATCTGGCGGTAAACCGGGTAACTCATCAGGGAACACATATGCGAACTCATCCACCATAGGAATTTTTGCATTGTCTCCTATTACCTCTGGTTCACCTTCTAAAGCAAGAAGGAAAGAAAAACAAGCCAGGTTCCTTCGTCCCCCAATGCTGTACCTCAACAGTCGTTCTTTTAGGACTGGGTTCATGTCTGCTTGATAAGTGATCATTACTCCAGAATTAGTCATTAGGGTCACTCTCCTATGGTAGTAATCAACAATCGCACTGTATCTTGCTAACCAATCCATTCTGAATACCACGTCAAATAGACTCATCGGAAGGATTATCAAGTCAGCTCTCAATCGCTCACCTCCAATCGTGACTTCAAATGATCTACACACACTAGCTACCTCCACACATCCCAGTGGGGAGTTTAACATCATCAGAATTTCTAAGTTCTCGAACTTCAGTTTCAAGGTTTGAACAAAAGAACTTGATATTAAAATATGGGTAGCACTAGTATCAAACAATACATGTGCTAGAGAATGAGAGATTAGACTCATACCCTCAACCACCATGTTGCTAGCCTGTCCTTCAGAACTACCTCTAGTCAGCGTATAAGCTTGTCCCTGTGCTTTCCCCTTTCCTTTATCACCAATATTAGGTCGTTGAGTCCCTGGCCTATATTGTTGCGGCGGAGGTATTTGCACTGGTCCCGACGCTTGAGGTTGAAACTGTGGATATTGAGGCAGATGGTAGGTTGGCACATGAGGGTATGGCATCGGCATTGGTAGCTGTGGCTGATAAGGCGGCACAAACTGCGGTGGTCTTCCTTGACCGTAAGAAGCCTCACTCCGATTTGGACAGTTCCTTCTAATGTGGCCAACTTGCCCACAATAATGACACTTGGGGCTGTAGGGACCACTTCTATCAGTTCCAGAGGAACTACTATTTCTTCTACCACTCCATTGTAGCCCAAATGAAGCAGAAGGCCCACCAGAAGCAAAAACTTGACTAGCTACTTCCTTGCTTTACTGATAGGCCAAGTTATCTTGTTCCACGCTTGTAGCAGCAGCCACCAGGTCTCAAAAATTTTAGATCCTTAGAGCCGCCAAGGGTCTCCTTACAGAATTCTTAAGACCTTTTTCAAATTTCAGGCATTTCAAATGCTCAGACTCCACCAGAGATGGCGCAAAGCGGGAGAAGTCATTAAACTTAGCCCCATATTCCCTTATCGACATATCACCCTGTTGCAAGGTCATAAACTCCATTGCCTTTTCATCCCTATAGCTCTAGGGGAAGTATTGTTCATTGAAGATAGCTTCAAACTGTTCCCAAGTCATTCCCGCAACATCAAGTCTTCTTCTTACTTACTTCCACTAGTTGCTTGATTGGCCCTTCATCTTATACACGGCAAATTCTATCCAATATTCGTTCGGCACTCCTATAGTGTTCAAGTGTTTAACTATGGAGTCGAACCAGTACTCCACTTCCTGGGGTCCTCCCTCACTATTGAATGTGGGGATAGGTGCACGTCTAAACTTACAGAAGTAACTCTGCTTCCTATCCTCGGCTGGTCACTCATTCTAAGCTCGAGTGGCCACGCCTTGGAAAGCTGCATACATGGCATCCATGAACTCTTGATTCTGTGGTGCCGGCTGGCTAACAGATCTACGACGTGGCGGCATCTTCTTTAACTGAAAAGAATCTAGACTGTTTAGTGGATTCCGGATGTCACACATGTATGTGCAATCCTATGGTTCCTAAACCTAGGGCTTGTTGGGAATGGTGTCCTAGAAACATGAGATGTAATAGGATATTTATTATTTATTTAATAAAAGAGTTTATTCATCATTTTATGTGCATATATTTATGAATATCAAAATGAAAATTTCATGATTATTTATGTAACCTTAAACATTGTATATAAGTGTTATATACCAGAGGATAATGTTTAAGGATAATAATAAAAAACATTGTTCATAATGAATTTAATTAAAATTTGGAATCTTTAAATCAAAACATTATTAATACATGTCATTCCCATTTAGAATGGAATGGTGTTATCTGCACTGTTAATATGGTGAGCTATTGAATGAGTGTATTTCGCATAATGAGATTATGTGGAACAGGGACACAGACACAATATGAATTTCTAATAATTTCCGTTAAGTATAGAAATTCTAATTGAGTCTACCGATGGTCATATATAGAATGATCATAATCCTGAGTTCTTAACAAACTCCTATTTATGGATTTGTGTCTTTTGATTTACTCGGTACGGATTTTGAGACCATTCCTTCTTGAGAAAGAAGTAGATAAATAATTCTCTTGAGTGTTGATTCGGTACTTGGATTAGTAAGAGCGCTCTGGTTCATGAATGTGTTTTATGAATCACTATCCATTAGAGAATGAATGGTACTCAAGGATGAAGATATAATTAGAGAGGTTAACGGATTCTACCTGGCTCTAATGATGAATTATTTATGGAGGATTGATCTATATGCAATGACTATATCAAATGGACACTTCACAGTTTAGAAGTAATTAATGTGTATAATTTCGAGAGTGTAATTCCAAGTTTATAGTGGAGTAACTATTGGAATTAATAGAATTAATTAATTAATTAAAGTGTTTAATTAATTATTAATTTTATTGGAGCTCGGGATTATAGGTCTATTAGTCCCCGCGTTGTCCTTGTAATTCTGCTAGACACAAAGGGCAAAATGGTTTTTTAGAATTACGGAATTCTAAAAATTAAATACTCAAAAATAATTAATTGAGAATTAATTATTATTTAAATAATGTGATTATTTAAATTTAAATTTGAATTATGATCATAATTTAAATTTATCATTTTAAACTTATTTGATAAGTTGTTCAATTTAGAATTCAAATTAATTTAAGTTTGACTTAAATTCGAATTTGAATTTGAATTAAAATTGGACTACAGGATAAATGATGATTTTCTCTTCCTTCCCTATCAGGAATTGGCACCACACACACAGGGATATAAAACCCTAGAGATGGCCGGCCACATTGAGATAAGGTAGAAGAGAATTTTTGTTCCAAATTCAAATAGGAGATAGAGATTGGATTCCTTCTAGAAGTTTGACTTCTACTCTATAAATAGATATGATAAAAATTGCGCGTGACAATTTTTTGACCTAATTTTCTGAGGGGCTGGCCGAAATCCCTAGCAGAGAGAGAAGGAAAATTTTTCCCCCAAAAATTCCACATCGTGCAGGCGTTGGTGTTTGTGGAAATTTGAGTGTTTGATCCAACCCGTTTTGTCTCGAGTGTGCCCACACACACGTCTACGTAGATTCAAGGAATTGACATGGAAGACTTTGGTTTTCTAAACACAAGGCTTTGGAGCAAGGATTGTTCAAGGTCAAATAACTCAAGTTATCATCCAAATCGGCCTCCAGGTATTTTTCCTAATTGAGTTCTTAATAAATAAATTAATATGATTAATTTATTCGTGCATATATTAATATAATCTATAGAGTATCTCAAAAGTTTTGTAAAAATTTTTGTTATACTTGATCCGCCTCCCCCATGATTCCGCATCCGAATTCGATTCGGAAACCAGCAATTGGTATCAGAGCGATATATAGACGATATTAATTTATGCTTCGATTATTTGATAATCAAAATTAATATATTAAATATGTGATATTTAATTATGTATGTATGTGTGGGTAGGCACTTGCATTTATGGATGTTTATATCTAATTCATGTTGATGAATGTATGGATGGTGGATTTGGTCACTAATTATATGGTTCCATGGATCGGTTATATTCATTCATTATAAATTATTTGAAATTTAATTTGGGATTAGAATTATTGTAATTCTAGCATTTGGATAGAATTAGGGTTTTGATTCTGAATAAAAAAGAGGTCTGGAAGATCAAGTTTGAGGCCTTTGAAGATGCCCAGAACAGCCCCAAATCTGCCCAGAAAAATTCCCAGAAATCGCCCAGAAATTAAGCCAGCGCGCGCTCCAACGCGCGGCCAGCACGCGGCCAAGGCGTGCCCCAGCGCGCAGCCAGTGAATGCCCAGAGCGCGCACAGCACACAGATAGTGTGCAGAGAGTCTGCGCAGGAAGATCAAGTTTGAGGCCTTTGAAGATGCCCAGAACAGCCCCAAATCTGCCCAGAAAAATTCCCAGAAATCGCCCAGAAATTAAGCCAGCGCGCGCTCCAACGCGCGGCCAGCACGCGGCCAAGGCGTGCCCCAGCGCGCAGCCAGTGAATGCCCAGAGCGCGCACAGCACACAGATAGTGTGCAGAGAGTCTGCGCAGGCACGCGGCCAGTGCACGCCCAGAGCGCGTGCCCAGTGCGCGGACAGTC
>NW_010361196.1:904-1410 GCF_000414095.1 Morus notabilis | reverse complement strand
CATGCGGCCAGTGCACGCTCAGAGCGCGCGCAGTGTGCAAACAGTCCGTGCGGGCGTGCACCCACTGCGCGGCCAGCGCACGGGTAACGAGCACATAGTGCGCGGTCAGACCGCGCGCGGCTATCGGCCCAGATGTGATTAATTGGAACCTGAACGGGCCTGAGGATTTTCTGAAACCCTCGTAATGCGTGCCGAAGGACCTAGAAAAGATCCGGACCCCAAAGAAGGTGAAATCCGACCCGAAGACATAGAATGAAGCTGAAGAATAAAGAATTCAAGAATCGAAGACCGATTGATGTTACGGAAGAAAACAATTATTGTATTTATTTATTTATTCGATTTGGTTGTAATTATTTATTTTTTCCATGGGACCCGGTCAAATCCATCTCAATAGCCGATTGCATATATTTATATTTTATGTTAATAATTATATATTATATGTCCATGCATATAACATGCCATATAGATATATTGGGTCGCTGGCGCGCGCGCGGGGGCGGCACGGG
>NW_010361196.1:0-282 GCF_000414095.1 Morus notabilis | reverse complement strand
TTTTGATGCGATTTTTTGTAGGCACGCTTAGAAAAATGTAAGGATGGCATCTGTAAAGTTTCAGAATTTTTTGACATCTCTTTTCATTTTTTAGATTTTTCAAAGGCGAATAATGTCATAAATTCTAGTAAATAGAATATTCATCGAAAAAAGGTACCACTTGTTGCATTAATTCCTAAAAATCGTGAACCAAATTTAGAATGCAAAACATCAATGCCCTCTGGGGAAAAATTGAAGGAAACCATAAAAAATGTCAATTTTTGACGCTCTGGCCGCTGGCGC
>NW_010361195.1:578585-583283 GCF_000414095.1 Morus notabilis | reverse complement strand
GAAATGAGAAAACTAAGAACAGACCAAGAACAGACTCTTGTAAAAAAATTAAAGAACATAAAATTTTTCATATTTTTTAGACTTTTTGGGTATTAATAAACATTGTAGTTTATAAAAGTGAAAAAAAATATTGGTTAAAAATGAGAAAACCACGAGCAGACCAAGAACAGACCAAGAACAGACTCTTGTAAAGAATTAGAGAACATACAATTTTTCATATTTTTTAGACTTTTTAGGTATTAATAAACATTGTAGTTTATAAAAGTGAAAAAAAATATTGGTTAAAAATGAGAAAACCACGAGCAGACCAAGAACAGACCAAGAACAGACTCTTGTAAAGAATTAGAGAACATACAATTTTTCATATTTTTTAGACTTTTTGGGTATTAATAAACATTGTAGTTTATAAAAGTGAAAAAAAATTGGTTAGAAATGAGAAAACCAAGAACACACGAAGCACAGACCAAGAACAGACTGATGTAAAAAATTAGAGAACATACAATTTTTCATATTTTTTAGACTTTTTCGGTATTAATAAACATTGTAGTTTATAAAAGTGAAAAAAAATTGGTTAGAAATGAGAAAACCAAGAACACACGAAGCTATTTTTTAGACTTTTTAGGTATTAATAAACATTGAAGTTTATAAAAGTGAAAAAAAAATTGGTTAGAAATGAGAAAACGAAGAACAGACCAAGAACAGACTATTGTAAAATATTAGAGAACATATAATTTTTCCTATATTTTAGACTTTCTATAATAAACATTGTAGTTTATAAAAGTGAAAAAAAATTGGTTAGAAATGAGAAAACCAAGAACAGACCAAGAACAGACTATTGTAAAATATTAGAGAACATATAATTTTTCATATATTTTAGACTTTTTAGGTATTAATAAACATTGTAGTTTATAAAAGTAAAAAAAAAATTGGTTAGAAATGAGAAAACTAAGAACAGACCAAGAACAGACTCTTGTAAAAAATTAGAGAACATACAATTTTTCATATTTTTTAGACTTTTTGGGTATTAATAAACATTGTAGTTTATAAAAGTGAAAAAAAATTGGTTAGAAATGAGAAAACCAAGAACAAACCAAGAACAGACCAGGAACAGACGAAGAACAGACGAAGAACAGACTCTTGGAAAAAATTAGATAACTTACAATTTTTTATATTTTTTAGACTTTTTAGGTATTAATAAACATTATAGTTTATAAAAGTGAAAAAAAAATTGGTTAGAAATGAGAAAAACAAGAACAGACCAAGAACAGACCAAGAACAGACCAAGAACAGTAAGAACAGACTCTTGTAAAAAATTAGAGAACATACAATTTTTCATATTTTTTAGACTTTTTGGGTATTAATAAACATTGTAGTTTATAAAAGTGAAAAAAAATTGTTTAAAAATGAGAAAACCAATAATAAACCAAGAACAGACCAAGAAAAGACAAAGAGCAGACTCTTGTAAAAAATTAGATAACATACAATTTTTCATATTTTTTAGACTTTTTAGCTATTAATAAACATTGTAGTTTATAAAAGTGAAACAAAAATTGGTTAGAAATGAGAAAACCTAGAACAGACCAAGAACAGACTCTTGTAAAAAATTAGAGAACATACAATTTTTCATATTTTTTAGACTTTTTAGCTATTAATAAACATTGTAGTTTATAAAAGTGAAACAAAAATTGGTTAGAAATGAGAAAACCTAGAACAGACCAAGAACAGACTCTTGTAAAAAATTAGAGAACATACAATTTTTCATATTTTTTAGACTTTTTAGCTATTAATAAACATTGTAGTTTATAAAAGTGAAACAAAAATTGGTTAGAAATGAGAAAACCTAGAACAGACCAAGAACAGACTCTTGTAAAAAATTAGAGAACATACAATTTTTCATATTTTTTAGACTTTTTAGCTATTAATAAACATTGTAGTTTATAAAAGTGAAACAAAAATTGGTTAGAAATGAGAAAACCTAGAACAGACCAAGAACAGACTCTTGTAAAAAATTAGAGAACATACAATTTTTCATATTTTTTAGACTTTTTAGCTATTAATAAACATTGTAGTTTATAAAAGTGAAACAAAAATTGGTTAGAAATGAGAAAACCTAGAACAGACCAAGAACAGACTCTTGTAAAAAATTAGAGAACATACAATTTTTCATATTTTTTAGACTTTTTAGCTATTAATAAACATTGTAGTTTATAAAAGTGAAACAAAAATTGGTTAGAAATGAGAAAACCTAGAACAGACCAAGAACAGACTCTTGTAAAAAATTAGAGAACATACAATTTTTCATATTTTTTAGACTTTTTAGCTATTAATAAACATTGTAGTTTATAAAAGTGAAACAAAAATTGGTTAGAAATGAGAAAACCTAGAACAGACCAAGAACAGACTCTTGTAAAAAATTAGAGAACATACAATTTTTCATATTTTTTAGACTTTTTAGCTATTAATAAACATTGTAGTTTATAAAAGTGAAACAAAAATTGGTTAGAAATGAGAAAACCTAGAACAGACCAAGAACAGACTCTTGTAAAAAATTAGAGAACATACAATTTTTCATATTTTTTAGACTTTTTAGCTATTAATAAACATTGTAGTTTATAAAAGTGAAACAAAAATTGGTTAGAAATGAGAAAACCTAGAACAGACCAAGAACAGACTCTTGTAAAAAATTAGAGAACATACAATTTTTCATATTTTTTAGACTTTTTAGCTATTAATAAACATTGTAGTTTATAAAAGTGAAACAAAAATTGGTTAGAAATGAGAAAACCTAGAACAGACCAAGAACAGACTCTTGTAAAAAATTAGAGAACATACAATTTTTCATATTTTTTAGACTTTTTAGCTATTAATAAACATTGTAGTTTATAAAAGTGAAACAAAAATTGGTTAGAAATGAGAAAACCTAGAACAGACCAAGAACAGACTCTTGTAAAAAATTAGAGAACATACAATTTTTCATATTTTTTAGACTTTTTAGCTATTAATAAACATTGTAGTTTATAAAAGTGAAACAAAAATTGGTTAGAAATGAGAAAACCTAGAACAGACCAAGAACAGACTCTTGTAAAAAATTAGAGAACATACAATTTTTCATATTTTTTAGACTTTTTAGCTATTAATAAACATTGTAGTTTATAAAAGTGAAACAAAAATTGGTTAGAAATGAGAAAACCTAGAACAGACCAAGAACAGACTCTTGTAAAAAATTAGAGAACATACAATTTTTCATATTTTTTAGACTTTTTAGCTATTAATAAACATTGTAGTTTATAAAAGTGAAACAAAAATTGGTTAGAAATGAGAAAACCTAGAACAGACCAAGAACAGACTCTTGTAAAAAATTAGAGAACATACAATTTTTCATATTTTTTAGACTTTTTAGCTATTAATAAACATTGTAGTTTATAAAAGTGAAACAAAAATTGGTTAGAAATGAGAAAACCTAGAACAGACCAAGAACAGACTCTTGTAAAAAATTAGAGAACATACAATTTTTCATATTTTTTAGACTTTTTAGCTATTAATAAACATTGTAGTTTATAAAAGTGAAACAAAAATTGGTTAGAAATGAGAAAACCTAGAACAGACCAAGAACAGACTCTTGTAAAAAATTAGAGAACATACAATTTTTCATATTTTTTAGACTTTTTAGCTATTAATAAACATTGTAGTTTATAAAAGTGAAACAAAAATTGGTTAGAAATGAGAAAACCTAGAACAGACCAAGAACAGACTCTTGTAAAAAATTAGAGAACATACAATTTTTCATATTTTTTAGACTTTTTAGCTATTAATAAACATTGTAGTTTATAAAAGTGAAACAAAAATTGGTTAGAAATGAGAAAACCTAGAACAGACCAAGAACAGACTCTTGTAAAAAATTAGAGAACATACAATTTTTCATATTTTTTAGACTTTTTAGCTATTAATAAACATTGTAGTTTATAAAAGTGAAACAAAAATTGGTTAGAAATGAGAAAACCTAGAACAGACCAAGAACAGACTCTTGTAAAAAATTAGAGAACATACAATTTTTCATATTTTTTAGACTTTTTAGCTATTAATAAACATTGTAGTTTATAAAAGTGAAACAAAAATTGGTTAGAAATGAGAAAACCTAGAACAGACCAAGAACAGACTCTTGTAAAAAATTAGAGAACATACAATTTTTCATATTTTTTAGACTTTTTAGGTATTAGTAAACATTGTAGTTTATAAAAGTGAAAAAAAAAATTAGTTAGAAATGAGAGAACTAAGAACAGACCAAGAACAGATCAAGAACATACTCTTGTAAAAAATTAGAGAACATACAATTTTTTATTTTTTTTAGACTTTTTGGCTATTAATAAACATTGTAGTTTATAAAAGTGAAAAAAAATTGGTTAGTAATGAGAAAACCAAGAACAGACTCTTGGTTTGTTCTTGGTCTGTTCTAGGTTTTCTCATTTCTAACCAATTTTTTTTCACTTTTATAAACTACAATGTTTATTAATACCCAAAAAGTCTAAAAAATATAAAAAAATGTATGTTTTCTAACGTTTGTGCAACAACTGTTCTTGGTCTGTTCTTGGTTTTCTCATTTCTAACCAATTTTTTTTCACTTTTATAAACTACAATGTTTATTAATACCCAAAAAGTCTAAAAAATATGAAAAAATGTATGTTTTCTAACGTTTGTGCA
>NW_010361195.1:547668-578307 GCF_000414095.1 Morus notabilis | reverse complement strand
CCCCGCGCGCCTTTGCCCCCCTCTCCCGCGCGCCCGTGCCCCCCTTTCCACCCGCCCGCAACCCCTAGAGTGTACTAGTGCCCCCCCGATAAAACCCGTAATTTTACAATGAAACACGCATTTTGCAATCTTCAAGACTGATTTGAAGTTTTCAAATAAAAAAAAAAACATACATTATTGTGTAAATATTTGGGCAGCATTTCCCCATAAATATAAGCTTCCCCAGAGCCAAAATAACCTGTTGAATATGATAAATTATAAATGCAATGCAATGCCAATAATAAACATATTGCAATAATGTCGTGTATCAATTGGCATTTCTGTTTCGGGGTCTAGATTCTGCCTGATTACCTCCAAAGCCTCGATCTTTGACTTCATAGTCACTTTCACTGGGAAATACTGCCGCACAGGATCCATGATCATCTTTAGATGTCCGATCCCAAAAAATTCACCTGTGTTGTACTTTGGGAGGTCATACTGAAAAAGAAGAAAAAACACACCGGTTAGAACCGACCAAAACGACAGAACTGACCCGAATAGACAGAGAAACCAACAAGAACCGATTGAACCGACCATAACCCGACCCAAAATCCCCGCAGAACTGACTAAACGGACAGAACCGACCAAAACCGACCTAAACCGATCAAGAACCGACCACCAACCGACCAAGAACCGACCTCACCAAGAACCGACCAGAATCGACCCCTCTCGACAAGAACCGACCACTAGAAACGAGTTAAAACCGACCTAGAATCGACTGAGAACAGACCAGAACCAAAACCGACTAAGAACCGACTATGACCAGACCAATGTTGCTTATATTAAGTTTTTGTTCTTGCAAAAATATATAAGAAAAAGTAAAACAAGAATATTACCTCAGCAGATTCCGTTGCCTCGTCGACAACTGTTCGAGAAATGACCGTTTTAGTTGAGGAAGAAGAGCTGGTTTTTGATGCCATTTTAGTCGGATTTTGGTGAGCAGGTGGTCGGTTTTTATGGTCGGGAATTTGGTGAGTGGTCGGGGTCGGTTTTTGGTCAGTTTTAGTGGGAAGGGAGTCGGTTTTTGATGAACGGTCGGTGTTTGGTGAGTGGTCGGTCGGCCGAGACGAGAGAGATCGGAGAGTGGATCGGAGAGAGAGAGAGAAATAGGTGAGAGGAAAGCCGGCGGTCGGTCGTGAGGTTAGTGACTGATCGGAGAGAAAAGCCGGCAGTCGGCGAGAGGTGATCGGAGAGAAAAACCGGTGGTCGGTCGTGAAAGAGCTCAGTCGGGGGAGAGAGGGTCGAGCGGTCGGTTTCGGGGGGAAGAGAGGGTCGAGCGGCGATCGATTTTGTGAGGAATGAGATTTTTTAAAATGACCTAGGACTAATAGGACTAATTTTTTGCCACATAAGATATACGTAATCATTTTTTTGTTATAAAAAAAAACTTGTCTATTTCCTCAAATTCTGATTTTCTCCGGTCTCTTTTATCAAATTTTCTCAACAAAAAGACTTTGATTAGGAAAAAAAAATTAAAAAAAAAAATCTTGGACAAGAAACTGACAATCCCTCCCTTCTTTTTCCGGCGAAACCCACCACGTCGCAGGTCGCAACCCGTCCATTCGGCGACCCCCCTTCGGCGACTCACCACATCGTACGTGACGACCCCCACGACCTCCCCCTCCGCCAATCAAGCCTAGATATCACTCATCCCGTTATCTTCCATTTCCTCCGTCACCGGCGCCGACGACTCTCCTTCCTCACCCATCCCAAACCGAAAATGTCAACAACCGATGGGGCGACGAACAAACCACCTGGCCTCGTTATATCGCCGACAAAACCCATTTTGTCGTTCCTCGCATCAGCCTCCAAAGACCAATCCCTCTCTCAGGAGCTTCGAGAAATCGCCTCCGATCTCTCTTCAAAACCCAGCGTTCCGTACAAGTCCCTTCGGATTCTCTGGTCAGCTTCCGACCCGGCTTCCCGACCCACCTTGATACAACTCTTGTCGGGATCGGAGTTCGTCCTCCCTAGCCCCAAACCCAGAGAAAAGGTACGTCAAAATTTCACTCCCAATTGCTTTGTTTTTGTTCCCAATTTGGTTTCATGATTTGGGGATGGAGCAAAAGTTAAACCCTTTTGGAGAAAAAGATTTGTTTTTTTGATGTGGGTTTTGGGTTTTAGAGCGAGGAGTTGAAGGCAAGGCTGAGGAAGCTAGCTGAAATGGCGGAGAGGAAAGCGTACGCAGAGCTGGTGAAGGACATTATGCCTAAGAAGGACAACTCCGAGCCTTTCTCTTCTTACAAAGATCAGTTGGGATTTGGTGAGTTGCTCTGTTCATTCACAGTATGGCCTTTATGACGTTTTTGGTTTTAGATTTGCAATCCAAGCTATCCAAGTGAAAAATCCACTGTATTATTTCAATGATCTCGGGTTTGCAGAGAATTTCATCTATTAGTGGACAACAATGACTTGCTTAGTTCTTTCGGTTTAGCAAATTTGGTACATTATATTTACTTGTGGCGCGTTTACAAACGGAACCTATCAAATCATGTATTTACTAACAAAATCAGTAATGGGGAGTTTTCGGCCTAACATAATATAGGAAATGAGGAAAATGAATGTCAGACTTTGCAGCCCTCTTGGTATTGAATCATGGTTAAAGGGAATAAATGTCAAATTTGCTTATGTACACTTAATTTCACATGTTATAAGCTGTAGTTACATGGATAATATTCATTTATAAGTATTGTGAACACGTGAAAACGAATTAGATTGTTTCCCATTACTCCATCTGAAAGACAAGTAAACACTGAAAAAGGAATTGATGATCCTTATTCGTATTACTTTATTTTACTTTCTAATCCCTCTACCTTTTCAGTTTGGTAAAGGCACATTTAGTGTATAGGGAAAGAATGAGTTCAACCTCTTTAACCTTAAGTCTTAGCAATAGATTTTGCGAACCTTTGTGGGATGACATACATTTTAGTGTTTCAAGCTTTCATCTCTGTGCATGTCCTAGCATTAACCTGTTTCGGATAGGAGACACCAAAACCAAATGGAAATTTTAGAAATTATTCGGGTATGTGGAGTTGTGTATTTCTAGAGAGTACGTGTAAGAATTTTGGGACCAAGTGAAAGACTGAGAACATGTAATATAAGAACAAGCTTTGTTGAAGGTTTCGGCTTGCATTATTGATGCACTGTTGAATTAAATTGTTTTATTGTCGCTGCAGTACGAGTATGGCATTTGCTTTCTCGTTTTATAACTTTTCAGTTTAGCATCGTATTTGGTTAGCATAGAAAGGCTCAAACTTGGTAACAAGCTAAGACTTCAGTCTTAGCGAGGCTCCTAAATGAAGAGTTTTTCTGTAACATTCTTGTAAAATTAGTGAAAATGGATGGATTGTAAACTTCCTATTTTTGCTTTAACAATTTGTGAAGAAATGAGCTGGACGTGTGCTCCCAAATTACATGCCTAGTGAATTTTTTTAGGAACCGTGTCTTCTATTTATCTAGTTAGTTTATATATATATATATATATATATATATATGTATGTATAAATAAGAATTTTTGCTTTCTGATTATGATTTTGGATCCAAGTTATAAATAATAATGAACTTCTACAGGTTTACATGTTGCGCTGACGATGTTCACTGGCTATTTGGTTGGTTATGCTGCATTCAGAGCATTATTTAACCACAGTCCTGCTATGGTACCTTCAGAAAGACTGATCAATTTGTTTATTTATTTATTTATTCTGTTTTATGGATAATGTAACCTGTAGAATGTAGATAATAGTTTTTGTCATGATGTTTTCTATTGTTCTTCTTCTGTCATTCAATTCTGTGATCGTCAATGCTTGTTTCCAGAATGCAGCTGGTGGAATTCTTGGATTGATAGGTGGCATGCTCATAGAAACATTTCTTTTCATAATTAGGACTTCCAGCCAAGATCTTCGATCATCGACTTCTACTTCCAAGCAGAAGAAGGATCAGTAGACTTGGTTTTCCAAAGGTTGGTTGTTTCTTCCATTCGCTGTTGTCAATACCTGCATTTTAACGCGTGAATATTCTTTTCTATGTTGCGTTAGGATCTTTGTAACTTCTATAATGCTAATTTCTCTCTGAAATTAGGAAAACATGGAATGGAAGAACAATGTAAAAAATGGAATATTAATAAAGAAGCACGGCTTTGTGAACTCTTATAGAAGCTTCCATTTTGATCTGCTGGATTTGGACTTTGCTGTCTCCCTCTTCCGGCTGTTTGAACTTCGTTTTCTTTGTCAATGACAACTCGTCGATAATGTTTGCAGATCACAGTATTAACTCATCGAGATTAGACGGATTCTCAATCTCCTTGGTCAGCTTCTTTATTATGTTGGGAAGAAGCTTGAAGAGTGTCTTTAAAGTTTAATCTGATTATACTCTTTCCTTATTGGGTTTTGTCTGAATTTTTGTTCCATATTGTATGTATAGCAATAGAATAATAAAGTTTCTGAAAGGAATTTTTGTTAGACGTTGGATATGTAATTAGGTAGGGGTTGACTATAATTTGATTCAAGATAATTAGTTCAGAAGAGATAAGGGGGAAAAAGTAGAATGATAATTTGTCCTGCTTGAATGAGAAAAATTCTTTGGACGCGTTTGGAACTCGTTCTAAAATGATTTTATTTTTTGTATGAAAATGGAAATGAAAACGTTTTCATTTTCAGGCAGGAATCATTTCTGAAAATGCGTTTGGTATTTTTTTTTCAGAAATTGGTGTCAATCTAAAAAAATTAAAACTGCGTTTGGTAGTTTTATTTTTAAAAACATGTAATAGTATTTGAAATAATAATATATTAAATAATTAATAATTGAATCTTAAATAGAAACGCTAATAATTAATATAATAATTTAAATTACATTACAAATAAATAGTAAATAATTTAAAATAAAATAACTTAGTGAATGATTAGTAAAAAAAAAAAAGTTTACTTAGTGAATAATCATAGCTTATATTATTGCTGTACATACGAATTTTACATTTGATTAGCTAGATGGTTCTTAAATTAATCATGTGATTGCGTTGTCGCTAACTATCCATTTTGGATGTTTTTGCTTCTTGTGTGTCCATACTTTGTTGTTGTCCTTGTTGCCTTTCTTGTTCTCCCTCGATATTTTCTAAGGGCAAATCGACATCATATTGTTTAAATAGAGGATCATCTCGCGCGTACATCTTAATTAAATTGTGGATCACACAACATGCAATTGGTATAAGTGATTGCCTTGGCATCCAATAATTGGTCGTAAGTTTAAGAATTTTAAAACCTTGCTTTCAAGACACCAAAGCATATCTCTATGCAATTACGCAGTTAATAGTAATAATAATTGAATAACTCTTGTGGTCTCATTGGTTGGCCACCGTTTCTAAACTATTGAATATGGTACCTTTGACCACGAAATGGTGCTAAAAAGTCTCGCGTGTTGCTGTAACCAGAATCCACAACGTAATATTTTGGGTGGGGTGGCACCAAGCATTGGTTCTGTGGATCTATCATAGTCGCAGTTAACACTTTAGAATCAGCAGCTGATCCGTCCCATTCGATATTGACATAAGTGAATAACATATCGAAACTACACGTTGTCATTATATTTTGAGTACACAAATGTCTTCTTCCTCTATAGACTGTCTGTTGATGTGCAAGTGGGACAACCATTATGTGTGTACCGTCTATTGCACCAATACAATCTTATTAAAATGCATAAGGCGTGAGTTAGGATTAATTTAAAATTATTTGTCATATTATTAGTTTATGAGCAGAGTCAGATTGTACCTTAAACCATGGTTAGTACTTAGGGTTGTATCGAATCTTTGGGGGGACGATGTTCATATTTGGTGGTTTTATAACGTCAGGTGCTAACGCAGACAATGCGGTAAGCACATTAACAAAATACCGGTGTACTGTCTCTCCAGAATGAACAAATCTATCTTGTATCTCTCTATTACGGTCTGAGAGAGCAATTGTTCTTAAGAACATCATTAGTGATTCTTCTGTTGATATACTTAAAGAAGGCAGTAGGTTGCGATCTTGAATTAACCTTACAATTGCTTCGAATGTATCTCGGTGCATACAACATATTTCGAACATATTTTCAGGATGCCCATACAATTGTTCTAAAGCATATTCTCGTCCTGTTAACGCAGAATTATGACGAGGTTGCCTATTAAGTCTGTTTGTAAGTGACATCAACAATTGGACAAAAATGTTTGCCTCTTCATCATCATCTGATGAGTTAAGAAAGTCCACAATTGTGACATTATCCTCACTATTTGTGGTATCAGAATCCATATTAACCAAAAAAAGAACATGACTAGAACTAATCAAACATCCATATAACATTACCAATCAAACAAATAACAAAGTCGTTAACACAAGTCTGAGAGGTAGTTCAGGCAGTATGTTCAACAATACTTAAAAAAAACACATGTCTGAGAGGAAAAAATAAAGAAAACATCATAAATAAAAATAATCTAACTTATAGGCTTCGAATCTATGAAAGATGACAATGAGGCTGCATTTTCACAAAACATCCTTCTAAAGGAAATGCCAATAGCCAACTTCTCTGCTGCCTTATTATACGCATCGTCGACTAAGTACTCCTCATACCCATTCAGCAAATCCATACAGGTTTCGATACTTGTAGTAGGATCCTCTATCTGAGCCTCGGCTACTGTCATAGTACAGGCTTGCCTATTAGCTAAATATTGCTAAAACAAATTACCTTTTTGAACAGATGTGTCACTGCGTAGGGTAGCACTCTTTGCCAAAGCCTCTGTAGCCTCATCAACTGCAGCTTTCATCTTGCCCTTCTTATTGGATCGAGTAAGAGGACCTTGAGACCGTCTGCTTCTATTGGCTTTTGAATCCCGGACTTCATCCGAGTCCTCTGTACCCTCATCTTGCTCTTTAGGTTGCGCGACAGCCCTTTTCGCCGCATTCAAAACATTAACGGCCGTATGTGCATTTATTGACCCCTGTCTAGTAGCGATAGTCCCAACAAAAATCTTTGAAAGTTGGGCAAAGTTGTGTAAACCTCCTTTCTTGAATTTCTTAACATCAAGATGTTTCTGACATTAAAAATAAAACAATAACAAATACTCATGTGCAATCCAAAACACTAATTAATTCTTCCATATCACATAAGATGGTTATGATCAAAACTTACCGCCACATACGAATCTCACACTTCTTTTTCAGCCGTGACAGTGTTAGCCTCATAATCCCAACCAAACTCGATTATTTCAATCAAAGCCTGAAACTCCCTCGTACTACGTCTAAACCTATTCCATTTTGCTTTAAACTGGTCTAATGTGAAATGCTTACCAAACTTACGTGCTATTGCATTATCAATTTTCATCCACGTGTTTTTGTCCAATGTGGATGTATGCAAACCATTCTTTGCCTCCTCATATATCAGTTCTACATAAAAATCCTCAATTGCAGCAGGTCATGTTGTATTATCATCCTTATCACACATCTAAAAGAACAGTTCCATTTAAAATTAAATGAAATCCTAGTCTATATACAAGCAGTAATGTTCACCCTACCGTTTGAATATCAGCTCGTTGAGTTTTTGCATAAAAATCCTTAATTGCAATCGGTTGAATTTTTTGCATATTTTTAGTTTCACAGCAACCATACACTTTGAATATATATCTTCAATCCCACAAATCTGAGAATAGCAAATATCACCCAAAAAAACCCAAAAGTCAGTCCATACCCAGAAATCAGTCAATCTGAGAAATCCATATATCAGTTCATACCTGTGAACAACAAATCAAGACAAAAAAAACCCATACATACCCTTATGGTAAACAACAAATATCACATAGATCAGGATTGCCGAGAATAGTAAAAAATCATCTAAACATCCAAAAACACCAGAGAACAACAAATCATGATAAAAATTAGCAAAAAAAAAAAACACCCAGATCATCAGTAAATATCGAAAATACTCAAAAAAATCTTCACCAAATCAGAACAAATATCAGAAAAAAAAAACCCAGATCATCATGCAATACTCCATCAACTCATCGGCAAATAAAAAAAATATCAACCTAAACACCCAAAAATATCCCGAGAACAGGCAAATCACAACAAATACCAAGAAAAAAAACTCCCAGATCCTTAAGCAAAACCGGCAATACTCGAAATAATCTTCACCAAATCAGAACAAATACCAACCTAAACTCCCAAAAACCCGAAAGCAGGCAAATCAGAACAAATACCAGAAAAAAAACTCCCAGATCCTTCAGCAAAACCAGCAATACTTGAAAAAATCATCAACAAATCAGATTAATGGGCATACCTCGGTTGATTTAGGGGAGTAGCGGTAGAGCAAAGTCTGAGACCGGAGAATCAACCGGAGAAGAAGGCGGATCCCATGACCAGCGATTCTAGCTAAAAGCCTATCGCGAAGAAATATATAAGAGAAGAGAATGGTGAGAGGCGGAGAAGATAATGGCAAAAGGCGGAGAAGAGAATGGCAAGAGGCAGAGAAGAACGGTTGGAGAAAATGAAAAGGGAAAAAAATCAAAACGGATTTAATCCGTTTTCAGAAAAGTTGAAGTTTTTGAGAAAAATCCAAAAATATTTTTGTTTTGATTTTGGTATGGTACATCCCCAAACGTGATTTTCTTTCTCGTTTCAATTTTTTCTCCTCGAAAAACATGAAAAACGTTGTCAAAACTAGAAACAAACGCGCCCTTTGATTCAAACTCATTTTTTTCATGCTCTTGCATGTGTTTTTGTGGCTCATTCAAAGAGAAATTGACATGTTATACACTAGTTTTGAAACTTTAGACGGGCCACCCGGGACAATTGAAAAGTCTAAATTTTTACCTGATTACCGAGCCTAAATTGCCCGAATTTTTAGGCAGCCCGACCTGACCCGAATTTCACCTTAGATGGGCTTCGGGCAGCCTTTGGCTGCCCGTTGCTCAACCGAAAATGTCTGAATTTTGTAATATTTTTTATAATATATATATATACGTATATATTACAATTTGAAATTTGAAATGAACATACGAACTATATAAAAAAAAATTATTTCTTTATTAATTTTTAAATTTATAATTCATGATTGCCTCGTTAAAAACCTTATCAAGAAAAACCCAATTGGGATAAAAACTTGGTAAGGAAAAAATGGTGCAATCATTGTGAGACGAATTACAAATTTGACAAACTTACAAAGTCTATACAAGATTACAATAACACTATACAAATTACAAAGTAAATAAATATTTACAAATTACAATAATAAAATTTAATTTGAAGTAGAAGGATCGTCTTGAAAATTAAAAGTTAATCTATTAAATTCGTGGATCCATTCTTGGCTTGCCGGTGAGATTGTATCGTGTAAGCGTTGGTCAGAACGATCCCTATCCTTGATGCCCACCAAAGCTTTAACAATATTCTGTTGCAATGCGTTTCTCCATTCTTTAAGTATTTGGCTGGTTATACTGAATGCTTGTTTGGCTGCAACAGTGGAGACTGTGATAAAAAAAATATCCATTGTTAGTCGTGTTAGGATCGGCCAAGTTAATGCTCGTGCCCTCCACCACTGAACCAAATCAAACATTTCACTATTGTCTACAACTAAGCCCTCACTCAGGTACGCCATTAACTCGTTAAAGCCGCCGCCACCTCTTGATGAAGATCTACTCCCAAATTCTTCTTAACCTTAAGTCGTCGTCACCGTCGTCTTCTTCTTCTTCTTAGACAACCCAAAATCATTCAAGAATGAATACGGATTGTCATCTCGTTGTTGCGGTTCTACTACACGAGGTATGTTTCTACACCTACTTTCATAAGAGCTATAGAGAGAAAATATTTTTTCCTTTATAATAGGAAATTGGTCAGTGTGTCGATAGCTAAAAAGTCACCTAAGTTATCTAATCCACTTTCTAAACCATCTAATTTTAATCTAAGGTCGAAAATAACACCGAAACCATACAATATTGGTAATTTAGACCAATATTTTTTAAACTTCTTTTCGATAGAGGCGATAGGAACTCCTAAAACCTCGTGTGTCCTAAATTCACTAAATAAAATAGACATTCTTAAAAGTTCTCCTAACGCTAATGGTGACGTTAGGTAATAAGTTCCACTAAGTGTTAAAGTAACTTCGTGAAATCTACCTAAGAAGTTAAACAAGAGTTCGGCAATTTGCCAATCAGTTTCATCTATAAATCCTGCTCCTAATTTTGCATAACATAATTTGTTATAGCATCTTTATAGGGAATGCATTGTTCAAGCATTATATAAGTAGAGTTCCATCTTATGGGCATATCTAAGGCTAATGCTCTAGGATTTTGATTACATGCTTGTAGAAATCTAAACCAATTTTGTATTCTTTGATTACTATCTTGAATCCAAGCAATGTTATCTCTAATTCTTTTAATATGACCTGACATTGATTTTAAACCGGATTTTACTATTAAATTAATTATATGGCATACACAACGTTGGTGAAATATATCATTATTACTATGCACCTCCATGAAAGATTACAAGGTGTTCTCAAGAGAACTCCTTGGCTGATGCGAATTGTATTGAGGTGCAGAATACGCCTTTGGTGGTTGCGGCTGTTGCTCAGTTCTCCATTGTCCTCCTGATGGTTGTGCTTGGTTAGAATCTCTCCAACTGAAGTTTGGATGGTTCCTCCAGCCAGGATTGTATGTGTTAGAGAAAGGTTTGTTGTATGCCCCTAAGGCATTGCATTGCTCCTCATAAACCCCTCTCATTTCACCATAAGCAGGACAATCCTTAGCTAGATGTTCCACCCCACCACAGACAAAGCATGGCTCATGTGTCTCTGCCCTTGCGACCGTGTGGATTCCTTTACCTTCTTTGCCTTTGAGGGTCTCGATTTGCCTTGTCAAAGATTTGACTTGGGCTTTGAGGTTGTCCTCCTCCCTTAATTGATAGATTCCAACCGGTCGAGACCTATTGGTGCTATCAGTAGCATTAGGTCCGGTCCAAGTGTGGGCTTTTTCAACTAACTCGTTGAGATATTCAAAAGCCTCCTCGGGATCCTTTTGGAGAAATTCACCATTGCACATCATCTCCACAAATTGGTGCTCTCGAATCGTGAGTCCTTCGTAGAAATAACTGACGAGGCGCCAACTCTCGTAACCATGGTGGGGACACTGATTTAACAGATCCTTGAACCGTTCCCAAACTCGATACAAAGTTTCATTGTCCTTTTGGGTAAAGGTCGAGATCTGTCTTTTCAGACCATTGGTCTTATGGTGAGGGAAATACTTGTTAAAAAATGATGTCGTCATTTCTTTCCAACTTCCAATAGACCTAGGTCGCAGAGAATACAACCAGCTTTTAGCCTTTTCCTTCAAAGAGAAAGGAAAGAATTTCAATCGCACAGAGTCCACGATTTCAGCTCGGTTGTGAAAAGTGGCCACTACTTCTTCAAACTCCCTAATATTAACGTATGGATTCTCGCTCTCTAACCCGTGAAAGGTCGGCAGTAGTTGGATCATGCCTGGCTTGAAATCCAAATTCGGCATATTTGGGGGAAACATTATGCATGATGGTGTGGCCGTATACGTAGGGTGGAGATAATCGTTCAACATCTTCTGCTAGACCTCCTCGTTTTGAGCCATTGCGAACGGATTTGCAACTGCTAATGAGGCTGGGGTCGAGGGAGGACTAGACGTGTGGGAAGAAACTTCACTAGGGTTCTCCGGTCTTACTGCGAATCTCCTTAATTTGTCTCTATAACAATTTATTCACCCTACGTTTCACTTTTTTATTTTTTTAAAATTTTTTTTGTTATTTTTATTTTTATTTTTATTATTTTTATTATTTTTATTTTTAATTTTTTAATTTTTTTTTATTTTTAATCAAAAAAAAGAATTATATAGTAACGTAAATTGCAACCACCGAGAGTGCTCCCAGGAAAGACTATAGCTCTTGGCTCAATGAATAGTCTCCTAGACAGAGCAACGTTCCCAGAAAAAATTGGTGGGGCGAGGCCCGCTTAACTACCAACTTTCCTAGACAGAACTCCCTCAGATTATACTTTCCACGTAACCACACAATTATTCTCAAAATTAATTATTAAATTTTATTGAGTAAATTATGAAATGTAATCTAATTAATGGAAACTATTCCTAAAGTCAAAAACCTAAATCTACCAAATTATGAAAATCCTAGATTAGGAATCTAAATTAGTCAATTAATTACAATCCTAGTTATAATCCTAAGAGTTAAGAAACTATAAAAGGAAAAATTAAATAAGGCCACAATTACAAATATGAATTACTTTAATAAGGACACGGCAGCCAACCGAGAAGCCCCTTTTTTTTATATATATATAAATATATATATACTAACAATCAAGTCACGGAGACTAAAAGTTTTTTGTTTTTTTTTTTTTTTTTTTTTTGAAACGTGCCAAGCAAAAATAAATGGAAAGAAAGCCTAACAAAGTAATAGAGAAAACTTAACAAACAACCGGGAAAATGAAAATTGACTACAGGCTAAAACAACACAGCAAAATTTTTTTTTTTTAAGAAACGTCATGCCAAACAAAAAAAAATAAATAAAAGATGAATAGTACCTACCTCTTTGGCTAATTATCTACTGAACAATCTTGTTGACGCACCTCCCCGGCAACGGCGCCAAAATTTGATTACACCCAAACGTGTACAAAAATAAGCAGTCAATTGTAGTACAATTTGAACGGTCGATCCAAGAGGAGGTGTTAAATTGAACAAGAAATGACTAGCAAATAAAAAGCGTTAGGAAAGTAAGCAATCAAACAAAGAAAATGAATGAGTGTTTTTGATGATTTTTTGAACAATTTAAAATGGAGAAAATTCAATAATAAAAAGTGGTAAAGCTTTGAGAATCCTCCATATGCTTTGTTCACCTAATTGGATTTTGATTCATAAATTGACTCAATTGAAAGTTTCACATCCCAAACAATCAATCGGAAAATAAATATTTGAAGAACATATGAATTAAAAATGTATTCGAGTAAATAAAATTCTAACGTTTAGAATTAGGAAAAATTATCTTATGAGAAATCTAAGAGCGACAATATACCGTTGGCAATATTGCAGTAAAAGACTACTCATAAAATAATACCTATCAATATATAATATAATGCAACAATCACATAAAAAGAGCTTGACTAGATTTATATAAAAGTTGACAATAAAATATAATGATAAGAAGAAGAAATATGATAAAAGAAAATTATTTACTCAAATGTATAAAACTTACAAACCATTGGAGAATCAAAAATCCAAATAAGTTCACTACACATATAGGATCATCTCTAGCCTCACCTAAATACTCTAGCCTAGCTTGCACATAATTCCCATAAAATTCTAAAAAGAAAGTATGAGAATAAGAACAAGAAAATAATAGAAAATGTGTGAGAATTTAGACTCCTAAAAATTAACCCCCAATCACCTTAACAATGATCCTATTTATAGAGTTTTTAAAATGCTAAGAAAAAACCATCACAAGGCTTAAACGGGGGAGAAAAACTATCATAAACGCATCTGGCTAAAGAGTGGGACACGTGTCGTGAGTTGATTCGTGCGCGGGAGAAGACGTGGTGCACAGCTGGACACACGCGGAGGACGACTGGACGCGCGCGGGAGAAGAACTCGCGCGGGGAGGGAACGTGCGCACAAAGCGCGCGTATGCGAGGGAGCAGCTGGACCCCACTGGACGCGTGGCGAGATCTGGCTGGAGGGACGCTGGAACGTGGGGCCCACGCGGAGAGGAAAGGAGATCCGGGTGACGCATGCGTGGAGGAGACTCGCCCAGGGAGAGGATCCGTGCGCACCAGGCGCGCATTTGCTAAGGGACAGCTGGGTCCCACGGATCTGCGGTGCGGTAGTGGTCGACACGTGGCAGCTGGGATGGGCTCGCGGCTTCTCGGCTCGGCTTGGCTCGGTTGGACGATGGGCTGATGGGCTTTGGGCTGAATTGGGCTTTTCTTAGGCTCAAGTTTTGGGTTTTGCTTGGTAAATTAGTCCAAATTCAATTGTTTTCTTCAAAAACCTGAAAAATCTAATTAAAATTAAATCCTCTAAATTCAGGAATATTTGAAATTAAAATCACAAATTTTGATAAAATAATTTGACAATTATGAACATTAAAAGTGTAAATTTGTGCACTTATCAGTCGGGTATCGGGTAATTCGGGCAACGGTCAAAAAAATAGCCGTTGGGGTTTGAAATTTCGGGCAAAATTCAGGCGGCGGTCGGGTCGGGTGAAAAAGATCTGTTGGGTTCAAATTCATGCAGCAATTTGGGCTAACGGTCAAAAATTTTCAGGCATATTCGGGCACCGGGTAAAGTTTGGGCTAACGGTCAAAAAAATTCGGGCAAAATTTGGGTTACGCGGGAAAATTTTAAAAAAAATAATCCGGCGGGTGGCGATTTCAACTTCTCCACCGGCGGCGGGTAGTCAGAATGAATTTTTTTCGGGCTGCCCGAGCCCGTGCCCGACCAAAATACCCGGACGGGCGGCGAATGGCACCTGCCCGCCGTGCCCGAAAATTTTCGGGTATCGGGCATGCCCGCTGCCTGAAGTTTCACCACTATTATACACTTATTCATTTTTATGAATGGTTGGATATTATTGAAGACCTTGGAAGAAGACGGTTTTTATTCAAATAAACCTTTTAGTTGAGTGATTTTCAATTTTTTGGTTATCTTCATCATTTCCATGAGGTTTTAAGCTGAATTTGAATCCTTCAGGCAAAGGAGGGGGCAAAAAAAGTAGAAGATAAAATTTGAGGCCTAGGTTGGTTGTCTGGCAAGTTTTTCACTGGCATTCTGTTTTGGGTAGTTTGCATAATGGCCATTCCTTTTCTTCTTTAATTACTAGCCGTTTTGATCCTACAATTATCAATTCATCCTTAATAATGTTAATTGATTGATTTATAATGCTAAACTTTTTCTTCTTTTCAAAAAGCCAAAGTGGAACGTCTTCTTTCCTGAGAATTTGCCAAAATAATAATAATAATAATAATAATAATTAGCACACCACCGTTGCTGAGCAAAGGTGACTTCTATTTTATGGGTTTGCATGTAGAATTCATCTTTTATTAATATATAGTGCTCAGTCCTGTTGTCTCTAATATTGCTTGAGAATTTGTACTTTGGCACCCGCAAGTCGCAATGGTGAAACACCGAAATCTTGTGGACCATCTCAACACACAGAATCGGGATTAAGATTTCCACTTTTTGATTTTCATGATAATTTACATCCTCTCTCTTTTATTTCTTTAAAATTCAGAACTTATCCCCCACTAAAGATTAAGGATTAGAACTAATTTCAATTACAAATGATGGACGCAGTAGATTACAAAAAAAAAAAAAAAAAAAAAAAAAAAAAAAAAAAAAAAAAAAAGTGAGGTAGAAAGTATACTTTAATGATTGGATTTGGTGGAATGGGTAACGCCAAAAATTCAACAAAAGCCTGCGAAGACAAGAGGGGAATAGGAGACGCTAAAGCACGCCCACATCAATACATCATTATCATGGTCTCTTTTTTTTATTTTTTTTTGGCACATCATTATCACAATTTAGACAATGTTATCTCTTGATTAAAGAATATGATCCGTTATGACTTATCCACACTAGATATTTTGTTTCTGCCCACGGAAATTTAGAGCTGTAATCAACTTCTTATTTTTATTTTTTATTATTTTTTATTATTTTTTATTTTTTATTTAAGAGAGAAAGAGAGTGTTGAAAGCAACAGTTATTTTCCTCCCCCTTGGTAGCAAATTCCAATACACATGAGGTTAACTTGATGATTACCATATTATGATAAACCATTTTGTCTTCAGTGACCAGTATATTTGGAGAAAGTTGATATGACGTTGAAGACATACTTTTGCCATTTTACAAAAAGTGATATGATGTTGAAGACATACTTTTGCCATTTTACTAAAAGCATAAGGCGTTCCGTGTTCATACACCATGGAAAAAGGGGCTTTTTTTTAGCTTGATACCATGAGAAAGGTGGATTAAACTAATGTGTACGTGTGTGTTCAATTCTAACAGTCGTCTAATTAATCACTCGTCTAATTAATCAAATTATATCATCTTATGTTAAAAATTTTAAAATACTTTTTTAATTAATATGTGTTTGTTCTTATCAGAGTCCATTAAATAAATGACATGGGGTTGTTCTTTTAGAGTGTGATTTGAGTGTAGTTTTTGAGTTGAATTTGAGTTATAACTTGAGTTAAAGTTGTAACTTGAATAAAATTGAGTAAAGTTAAATAAAATTGGAACCAAAAATAACGTGAACTTGAATAAAATTGTAACTTGAGTTTAAATTTTTTCTAAATTTTATTGTAAAAGAACAACCCCATAATATAATTGGTTAAATACTATTAGATAATGGGGATGAAAAATTATACAAAATGTACCAAGAAATAACGTATGAACACATCCGTTCTTTTCGCTGATCCGAGTTTAGAATTCGAGTTTTGCTACAGTAAAAAGTTATCAGAAACAGTTACATTTAACTTTTTTGTTACAGTAAAAAGTTCTCACACAACATCACATCTCAACTCAAATTAAAAACTTAAATTAACGAACCGAACGGGCTCTAAAATTACCCATCCATTTTACTCCCATTTAAATGGCATATGAGTTGAAGATGGTCTATTCTATTTAGATTTTAAGGTAGAATAACTAAATTTGTTACGACAAGATAGATTGAAATCAGTTTAGCTATATGTTTTAAATGTCAAGAGCCAAAATTTCATTTGGCGTGAAGCTTAAGGACCATTATTAGAATTAATCCTATTCATTTATGACACCTAACGAGTACTTTGATGGTTTGTACTTTCCTCCTTGTGGATATTCTCCGCAAAAAAAAAAAAAAAAAAAAAAAAAAAAAAAAAAAACATTGATAAATTAATAAAACCGTATTATTTTTTCCCCCATAAAATTGTGCTCAAGTTGTAAACTGGTTGCGTCAATATTACAATTTACACGAACTATTTATACGAGGAGAATTCATTGCCAGAGCATGAACCTATTAGAAGGACACTGTTTGTAACCATTTTATCGAGTTTCGTTATCACATTTTTTTTAGTCTAATTGGTATTAATGTAATCCGCAGATAATTAAACCTTTTTGAAGATTTCAATGGTAAAATGTCAAAAAAAAAAATACTCTATTAATATTAACATAATTTTTAGTCGTTTAAATCGCATGATCGTTTTTCAAATTAGTCATATTAAATTAAATAAAGTACGATAATATAAAGATCCGCCAATTAAAAATGATATCCTACCAAATAACAACTCTTTTTTCAATACCCTACCAAACAATTCTCTTTTAATGATTTAAAAGTAGAAGAATATGTACTGGAATGTAAAAATTGAGCAATTGATGGGCTTTTCTTTTTTTTGACAACTTCTACGGTGAAACTTAAAAAAAAAAAAAATCCACAATAAAATTCACTTTTAATCGTTAGATTAATTTTTTAATGGTTAAATTTATACATATCTATATTAAAAATTTATAGTGTGCCACAAAAATTGTTCATGCTGCAAATTTAACGGTTGAAAAATTAATCTAACGGTTAAAAGTGAGGTTTCATCAGTGAAATTTTTTTAAAGCTCACAGTAAAGAATGCTTTTTTTTTTTTTTTATCTTCTTTTCTTCATGTATTATTTCATGTGTCCACAATAATACCATAATTCATTAATTAATGAAATATTTTATCGTAGAGGATTTGACATGAAATGATATTCTGATTGATATAAAATTTTAATTGACGTCACATAATTTTAATAATCGGAGATCAGAAGGTTTGAGACAATAGGGCATGGGAGTCGTATCTTTGCTTTATATGACACTAGAAGAAAAATCCCCACCTGAGATCGCAAGAGGCACATCAAGACTAGGGAACAATAGAGACACGTCTTCACGTGCAGTAAGTTATGGCCCTCTTTCCGATTCACCAAAAGGAGCAAGAAACAATGTATTTTGTATGGGGAAAGATTAGAGTAGGAAAAGAACCGGAAAGAATGGAGGTCATTGAATTAGGAGAGGATAAATGCAAGAGAGAAAAAATATATATATATATATATTTATATATTATATAAACATATATATGCACCATTCATTTGAGACATGCATAGAATGCCATGTATTATTGTGCATGTTTTTGTAGATGCATCAATATATGTGTCCAGAGAAAAAAATTTAAGGAAAAATGGGATTTGCTTCACCATCACTTTAAGCCACACCCATATTGTAAGTTGTATCATGAACGTAATAGTTTATTATAAGTAGTTTCATTTTTAAAAAGAAAAAGTGAAAGATAACTGGGATAGTTTTGATTCATTTGTTAACAAAAGGGAGTTACGAGTTGAAATAATTTATTTTAATAATGGCTTTTGTCATTGTTCGAAGCCTTATCTCTCTTCTTTTCAACAAGATATTTTTCTTCATTATTTCTAGGTTTTTATTTATTTATTTTTATTTTTATGAATCCCCTTAAACTTTACGTATTTAGCAATTTAATGGTTGTTCTTTTGTAACAAAATTTAAAAAAAATTTAAATTTGAGTTACAATATTATTTAAGTTTATATTTTTTTTATAAAATTTGAGTTTGAACTCAAATTTGAACTCGAGTTTGAGGCTAAACTCGAATTCAAGTTTTCCCTTCAATTCGAGTTCAGAAACTCGAACTCAAATTAATGAACAATATTTTTTCTATTCTAAAAAATGTCATAACTTTTTCGTTTTAATTCAGATTGAGATGATTTTGTTTTCTATACATTCACAACGAAAAGACGAATAAAATCTCACTCATATACCCTATTAAAATTTTTCATCACTATTGAGTTTTTATTAAAATACTATCTAAATATAAATTTAAGTTTTGACCCACCTAAACACAAACTCAAAACGATTCTTAATTTAAATCATAACTCAAATGTGCACATCTAAATACAAACTCAAATTACAACTTCAACTCAAATTATAACTCAAACTCAATCTAAAATCATCACTCAAATTATCTAAACTTAAAAATACAAAAGAACAAGTTTATGAACTTAAAATCTTAACAATCAACTCTTTAAATTTTAGAATTTGTTGCATAGCACATCTAATTAATAACACCTTTAGAATTTGGACGGAATTGTCATGTGGGGGCACGTGTAAGCTCTTTAGAAACCAAATTAACATTTAACAAAAGAAAGAGGAAACTCTTTTTATTAAAAAACTCAAAAAAAAAAAAAAACATAAAACAAAAGGAAAAAAAAAACCCAGGCCATCGACATTCAACATTGCAGCATCTGCTTTATGTTCAACACCGAGTTAAAATTTGCAACAAAGGAATAAAACACCATTTGAAATATCCACCATATTGACATATGCAACTAATTTACAAAATCCATCTTCTGCTTTTGAAGATTTACTCGTGGCTTTTAAAATCTTTTTCTGGATGAATTGTTTTTCCTTCACTCGTTCAAACACATCGGGGCCTTCGACTTCGTCGATCTCTGGCAGATCACTGAGTTCTCTAACCAAATTGCTTCTCTTCATTTTGCTATATAATAATTTCAAATTCTATTAAATCCGGTGCTTTGCTTTCTTTTGATTCTTCAATATTTGCTCTACCATATTTGCTCTTCTTCCATAGCTTTTTTTTTTTGTCCTTTCTCAAAGATTTTTTTGAAATCCTTATACAAGCAATTTTTGAGGGAAAAATTGGCAACGATTTGTTCTTCTCATTTTACTGGATCAGCGAACTTGGCATGTAAAAAGGGCATTCTTTCCCCTTCTTCCTCTTCTCCGGCGTCGCCCATCGTCCTGACCCAAAAATCACCTCTAAAATCAGAATTCTCACCTCTAAAATCACCCACGAGGAGGTCCTCTCCGCCAAAATTCCCCTCTCAGCTCCCGCTTCCCATCTGGTTCTCAATCTCGCCATTGACGGCACCGCTGACGATGCCGATCGCTACCTCAACCTCGTAAAGGGTTGCATCTCTCTCCTCAGGAAGATGGGTTATTTTCTTTTTTATTTGTTTTTCGCGTTTTTTAATGTTTAGTACTTTTTGGTTAATAAGTATCATTATTCTTTTGTTAAATGTTATTTTAGGAGACGAGATTAAAATTATTTTTAATTTATGTATATTTTTTATGAAAAAAAAATATTATAATAAATTATGAATTATGATTTAAATTATAATACGACTTATTAAATGTCTTTTTAATTGTTAAAAAGCTTTGTACGTGCCCCTCAATTGACAATTCTGTTCAAATTTTAACAGTGTTATTAATTGGATGTGCTATGTAACAAATTTTAAAATTTAAAGAGTTAATTGTAAAGATTTCAAATTTAATGATTAAATTGTCAAACAAATAATGTTCAAGAGGCAACCCAAAAAAAAAAAAAAACCTTATTTCTCACATAAAATATAACAATAACAATAAAAATAAAAATAAAATTCCAGCTTAACTGTAGACGTGGATTTTCATTACCTTCAAAGGAATCAATTTTTGTACTGCGAAACATGAACAAAAAAGAAAAAAAAAAATCAAACAACAACAAACACGTTAAATGAAAATTATAATCAAATAAAAACCACAAGAATTTAGAGTATTAATTTGAACCGTACGTTTACTATGATTTTTTTTTGTTTTGCTAATCCCGTACGTTTACTATGATTATTGGCTCTATTAATACTTCTAGAATTAGACACTCAAACTCACTCGTACCGTAAATTTGAGTCTAAAGTATTTGATACAATTGGGACGCTCATAGTTGGTCCGACGCATGTGGCACAATTCAATTAATTTGAATTATTCAAATTAAATAAAAAGTAGGATCACATTATTATCACCTGTCCTACTAACTAAGGTACCTAACTTGGTGGGATATGATATCCTTAGAAAGTGGGATGCTAATGACTGATCTGGGTTCCTCAATAAAATGGCCAACATAACGTACGTATTATTCTCCTTCTCTCTCCTGTGTTTGGCAGGAGGGAGAGAGGTGGGAGGAGGGAATAATTCTCTTATTTGGTTAGATGGATGAGAGAAGGAAGCGTAAACATAGAGAGAGAGTCTCTATAAGTTATGAGTAGATTTTCTTGGTAATTGATTTGATGTATTAATTTTCTTTTGCACTTCATGATAGATATATAAACTTATGTTAGTCTTTAATTACAAATATGGGTTTGACCACCATATTCATAAATCTCAAGAACCATCATGTCAAATTACGAAGAAAAATTGAGAAAGCATACCTGAATTTATAATAACGACAATCAACACTTTTACAAAATTACTATGACGATTAGCGGACGAGTTATTGTCTTACTCAGTCAAATTATAAGAGTTCTTTAATGTGGTATTTCTGTCTAGATGAGGAAAAAGAGAAAGCAGCCGAATGATTTGATGTATTATGAACCATAACTTATATGTTAAGATCTTATTAAACCTAATTGAATCAGTTTTAAATATCCACTCATTAAACCTATACCCAATTAGAAGTCTTATGGACTTTTCCTAATTAGACCACGCTCATTAGCCTTATGAAAAATATGTTACCCACATTAATATTAGAAAATTAACTTGAATTTCTCAACAATTTATGCTTGTTATAATTTCTTTTCTACCAACTCGTGTGATACGATGATATAATAAAGGATTACTTTGTGTATCATGGTTAGCCAAGACGTCAAAAAATCATTTTTTTTATCTTACAAGAAGAGTCTGATAATATTATTAAAAGAATCAGTAATACTCAACATCACGTACTAATAAGAAATATGCTCATAGTATATAATTTATATATGAAATTCACTTTTTATTAGTTGTGAGGTACACTGTTACGCGTTTAACAAAATAAAAGACATCAATGTCTCGCATCATATATGAAGCTTGAGGAGGGGGTCTGGAGCCTATATTAAACTCAGACATTTTTTTCAAACTCTCGTGTCTAAAGCACATAAAGTTGATTTTTTGAATTCTTATTGAGGTCTCGTTCATTTTACCGATTCAAATTTAAAATTTGAGTTTTATTATAATAAAAAATTTTAAAAAATAATCACATTTAAATTTTTTATTAGAGTAAAAAATTTTCATATAAAAACATCTCATTTTAAATTAAATTTTAAATTAATAAACTAAATGGGTCTAAGTTTCGGAGGAGGGTGGATACAGTGGGGTCTGTTTTGAAGCTTATCTTGCTTTCAGGATGTGGACGTGGTTTTTGCTTCCAGGACGTGGACGTAGTTTTGTTACGTTTTCACTTGTGCGGTGTTGGTTTTGGGATGTGGTTTTTCTTTCGTTTTTTCTTCTACTCTGTCCGACAAACAAAACCAATAAAACATGATTAGATTGAAAAGTAAAAATATCTTATTTTTAATAGTGTGAATAGATAAATATCTCTAAAAAGTAAAATCAAATATCTTTCCACAAGCTCTCTCTCATTATTTTATTGTAAACCACCCGATCAAATAAAAAGTCTGACATTTAAAAAGCTTTTTATTTATCACATCTATATAACCATATTTCTCTCTCCTAAAGTATTTTACAATATTAATTTTTTTAAACCAAAAATTACAGTAAATGCTATACGTACCTTCTCTCTTATTAATTAACTTTAAATGATATTTATTATCAGTTTTTCCGATTGAATTTTTGTAACTTGAACCACCTAGTGAAAGACAAAATAATATTTCAATAAACGTATTAATATCTCTTGATAGGGTTAAGGTATTTTATGCCTATAAGCATTTTTTAAGGGTTTTTTTTTTTTTTTTTTTTTTTAAAAAAGGTTGGTATTTTTTTTTCTCCTTTTTTTTTTTTTTTAGTTAAGGTTCATTTTTTTTTTTCAAGATTCATATATTATGTATTTTTATATACATATTATAAAGCAGCTTATATTTTTTTTCTTTTTTTAATCAATGTAATGATGTTTGAACATTGAAAATTAATTAATACTAAAGATTAGTTTTCCTAAAAAATAAGAAAATTTTAGTTAAGAGTTTTTTTTGTGATTTATTAACGGAGTGTATTCGATTGATTAAATTCTCTGCTAGTTGCTAGTAGTTACCTACTTGCACCGAACAAATTCCCGATAAATGTGGTATTACGCTACATCCTCTGACTTCATACACAAATGTAAGTACGCTGTATTTCGCATAGCAAAATACAAAAGAATTGTACGTTGAAGTACAGTAAACTTGTACGTGGCAGCACCTGGTAAAAGCATCACGCTCTTCTTGTGACGCGTGGAGGCAAAAGCTGCCGACTCCACCGGATTTGAATTCTCCGCAGCAACAATCACGTGCACTCCTCCACGTGTCCTCATCTAGTACGTTCAGAAGTCAACCAGTCAGCGGATGTGATGGCTTGAGACCAGACCATCTATATATTTTGACCCTTCCATCTACTTCAAAGCTCTCAGTCGTCTTTGCAAATTGCAAGACTGAATGTAAACAGAAGCTTGATCTTCTGTCTTCAGAAATGAAGGTCATTCTGATCCGAACCGGCTCGGTTCCGGTCCAGGTCCAGCCGGTTTCTGGTTCTCCCAGATTGTGCCTCTCCCGGAGCGATTCTCTCTCCGGCGTCTTCTCCGCCGAAAAGACTACCCTCTCCTTGCATTCCGAGGTCAACCGCCGCAGAGGCAGTGGAATCCGGAGGGCGCTGTCGGAGAGCGACGTGATCCTCTCGGAGACTCAACTTTCGGGCGGATTCCGCTCCTTTCCATCGAGGATACCGGAGGAGGAGTTCCTTCCCGGCGGCGATAGAACGGTGAGCTTCGCCAACTCTTGGCCAGAGATCGGGATTCCTTTGGAGGAATTAGGAATCTCCGGCGGCGGTTTCGGCAAGGGCGACGGCGGCGGCGACGATGACAGTTTTGGCAATTCCGGCGGCGGAAACAGCGATCGGAGCAAGCTCGGGGCGTTCTACGAGGAGATGTTGAAGGCGAACCCCGGCGATGCGCTTCTCCTCAGAAACTACAGCAAGTACTTGCACGAGGTTAGTACTGATCCATTCATGCAGATCGTTGAGAAATAGAAGTGATCATTTATGGATTGATTTGCGAACTGTGATTGATTGAGAAGAGCGATACTGGCGAATCCTGGAGACGGGGAATTGCTTTCCATGTACGGAAAGCTAATTTGGGAGACTCAGAGAGACGAGGACAGAGCAAAGTCTTACTTCGATCAGGCCGTTTCTGCTTCTCCTGATGACTGGTACTCAAATCAATATTTCGCTTTCACCAAATTTTCAAATTTATTCTTCAGACAGAAAAACAATCACTTTTTGTTCTTTTCCGATCTCTCTATAATATATTTTTGCGCCAATATCTGACATTGTTAAATTGAAGAAAGAAGAATTTATATTGTGGCTCATAATATTGTAGCGTTGTTTTGGGGTCGTATGCTCATTTCATGTGGGAAGCAGAGGAAAACGACGACGACGAAGAAATCAGCGATGGGTCTGAAATGATGTCGTCCCCTGCCTTGGTCCCTGCGTTTTAGCGCCAAAAAAGTGCCGTTAATACTTGCTTGTATGTCGCATGATCGTTACTAACTTTAAGGACAAGAATAAATCAACAACAACAGGTTACTACGCTACTCAGACCGAAATCTAATCTCATCCTTTGTAACATAGGAGATCAGACTCTGTATTTTGTCCCTTTTTTTTTTTTTTTTTTTTCTCTCTTGTAAATTTATAATGTATTGTAGATCATGCAATCTGAACGTTGTTTCCATTTAAGAAAAGTGTGTTTCTATCCAATAAATCAATATAGATCTGTAAAATGTATAAATATATGTAGTATGTACTTCTTCCCACGGGGTTATATTACAGGAAAAAAGAGATTGCCGAAGAACTTGTGCTGTTTTAACCATACACATGTGATTCGTCTTGAAGTTTCCACTTAATGCATTAGGCTAAAAGCCTAAAACTTAAGGTTTAGCATTATTTGTTTATTCTTTTTGGTAAGAGTGTAGATTATTAATATGTGTAAGCTTAATATGGAAAAATACAAATAAGTGGTTATGAAGATTAATGGCTTGCGGACCCAAGCTGCATAAATATCTATTTTTTGTATAAATGGGGGCAAATCACCATTTGAAGACACTCTAAAACGGACAAACATAATATAAAGCTATGTTATCGGATCTTTTCACACTTTGCATCTCCTTTTGTACCAAAAGAACATGGGTTATCTAGATGCACATGGATGTGTATGCTTAACCTAACTGGCGCTGAAGCAACGTGACGTTTACTTTTTCATGAGTTAGGAAGAGCAACAAATTGGTTTGGAAGTTGATTATCGCGCTTTAAGATTGGCAAAGCGAAAAAAGGTGGATTTTATTGTGAAGACTTTCTTATTAGTAGAGTCAGTTTTTGAGAGTCAATTTTTAACTATTGAATATGACCAAAATCACATTTTACATAAAAAAAAATTAACTCTTGAATATAATCAAAATCACATTTTACATACAATTTCTAATTTAAATTTAACGATCGAATCTTTTTATAGTTTATTTTTTGATTTTGGGTACCTGATAGAGAAATCTCCAATAAACAAAAAAGAATTATGGAGTTTTTTTGTTTAACAACTTTCAATCTAGATCAAAGAGTACTAATCTATATATTTATTGGCTACGTCTATTGATATAGTGTTTTTTTTTTTACTTTTCATATACCCATTTTAATATTATTAAAATATCCATTAGTAAAATCACTTTTTAAGGATAATAGTATTAAAAAAAACTCATTACACACCGCACTATAAAAAAAAAACAAAAAACAAAAATGAGTCTATTGTGACTCCTTTTTCTACTTTTCTCACATCCTTATTTGCATTTTTTTTTCCCTTTCCGAACCCACAAATAACTCGGTTTTTAATATTTATAATTGTTTCCTTTTTCTGATTCCTCTATGCATGAAATTGTACGGAATCATAGGTGATGAATTCTTAGACGCTTTTATTTTTTGTCCTTTTGTATTTTTTATAGTTGATTTTTTTTTGCTTGAAAAATATAATAGCTATAATCTTTCTTTCAATGTACCGGTGAAAAGAAAGGATTTCTTTCGATATTTGAATTAGTTTTGTTAATATGATATAAATATCCCTACAAAAAGATTTCATTTATTTTAAAAAAAAATTGTGTTGCAGCCTCTATAACTAGCAGGACAAGTTAATGGGGCAAAAAAAAAAAAAAAAAAAGAGTTCATCAATGGAAGAATTGTGCTTTGAATGCCTGCTAAATACATAATTCACCGTTTAAGCTTTTAGGAGCTACCTATTAGTTGAATGTTTTCTGGTCTTGAAGTACAAAATTGACATAAAAGAAAGAAAATGATAAGTTTGCTTGGTGGATGGATGAAAAAAAAAATACAATTTACTAATTTAGTTGTAAGGGTTTGTTTTTTAAAGTATTTAAAATGGTGTAACAAGTAGAATATGGGTGGTTTAAGAATGTGTATGTAAAAAGTAGAATTTAAAGATTTAGTTCTGGGATTTTTTTGAAATTTTAAGAGAAGTGTAACATGTAGAATAAGGAGTGATTTAAGAATGCGTGTGTAAAGTAGAAAAATGAGTGTCAATAGACGCACACATATTTATTATACAAGACGGAATGGAACCCTTACCTCCTTCAAAGTCATACCCCCACCCTGCACTCAAACTCCCGGTGCCACCAAACCAAACAGCCTTAGGCGATCTATACATATTTAGGTTAACTATAGGATCACCTTGGTATCTAGTAGAACTTAATTAACTAACTCATCACCTCATTATAATGTAACTGCGACGATACTGAAAGATAACAACATTTAGCCTTTTGAAAAGCAATTATCAGTTTCAAGCAAAACTTGAAATTTATTGAAGCCTTTCCCAACGACTTCTCTTTGGGATGGTACACAAGGACTTTTAAAGTAGTTTGGCATCCCTTCAATAAATATTTTTGCGTACTTTTGTATTGGTAATGTTAAGAGTTTTATTAGTTGGTAATTTATTGACAACTGGTTGTAAACATTCAGAAACAGATCTCAAGTTGAAGAATCGGAGAGGTTGATGCAGGTTCGAATTGGAGCAGATTTAGAAGATCTTAATAGTGAGAGATGAGGATCAAAAAGATTGTGGGGAGATTTTGAACTAGATTTTTATTTGAAGTTGTGGCGAGATTCTATCCGGACTAGGTGCACATTTTGTGTAATAATTCGAGTAGAGATGAATAAGATTTCGTGGAGATTGTAAGATGTTGTTTATCTGGTTTTGAGAAGCTCTAACGTAGAGGATAAAGTTTCCAGAACGTGGTTGAATTCAAATTTTAACGAGAAAGATATTTTGCGTGGAGATCAAGTCAATTCGGATTTGATATTGCAATGCATAATCCGAATATGGTTTGGAGCAAAATTAAATTTCAAATTCTATAGGTTGTCAGCCGTGGAAGATCAAGGGCCTGTTCAGTTTGTTGATTTGAGTTTTTAATTTAAGTTGAGATGTGATTATATGTGAGAGTTTTTTACTGTAGTAAAAAAGTTAGATGTGATTGTTTCTGAGAGCCTTTTACTATAGCAAAACTCGAATTCTAAATTCGAATCGGCGAAATAAACGGAACCTTAGTGTGTAAACATTAAAGTGTGGTCCATCAAAATATTTTATAACAGAGATTTAAGTGTTTCAAATTTGGAGATTTTGCTGTATAATCTGAATTTGAATTTGAGAAAATATTTTGTCGGAAGATCGGATTTGAAAACTTGTTAAATTTGAATCTATCAATGAGTGGCTAATTTGAATTCGAAGATTTAAAAAGAGAATGTGCTTGTGGAGTTTGTTTGATAAAGCATGTGGAGATTATTTAGAGATGATTTTAAGATGTGAATTTGAATTCAAATAGCAGATTTGAATTTGGTGAATGTCAACGTGAAGATAATGTGGACATGGAGATAATTTGAAATAGAATTGAATTGTGCCAACTTGAAGATTTGGAATAGATGTTTTATAAATAGAACTCAAGATCATTCATTCTGTGGGCTTCTTGGGTTTGACGCATAACGTTTTGAGAAGTTTTCATTATCATTATTCGGGAGAAGTAGTAGTCTTCTAGAGAAGACATTTGCGGTGTTGAAAGGAGTTCAAGTGTTTATCGTTCTTCGAGAGAAGAATTTGAAGCTTTCGGGAGAGAGCGACCTGTCCGACGAAGGGATTTCGCCATGCAGTTTTGAAGACGAGTGGTGCTCGCTGATTCAGGCCATCTAGTTGATTCTACACGACAACGACAAATTCAAAAAGAGATTCTTTATTTGTATAAGTCCGATTGATATTTGTAATCGTTGAGAATTAGTGGATGATTCAATGTCTGGACATGGCCTTGTGAATGTAGGTGGTTACCGAACCGCGATACCAATTTCTAGCGTTCTCTATTTTTTTCAATTTATTTTCTTGCTCGATTAATTGAACATTACTAAATCCGAAAATTAATTAATCATCCGCACGTAAAAAAAAACACAAATCTAACAGGTAGAAAAATATTTTCTCATATTTCTTTTACGCTTATAACAGAGTCTCTTTTTGCATACTTTGGATTTATGTAGTTGGAAGAAATTTCTTACAGGGCTAGGGGAGAACAGATTTATTAGCTGTAAAGACTTAAACTAGAAACCTCTCGATCTTTTCATACAAAAACTGAATTAAAAAAAATTTCTTATCTCTAATTTCTTTTACGCTTTTTTATTTTATTTTATTTTAGTTAATATTCTTTGGAGTTTGGACAATCATCTTTATTTTACGCTTTGCCATCTATGTAATACTCTTAGAGAATATTTTATCTGTTGTGTGCATATAGAGATCGTACAAATCAAAAACAGAAAAGTCTTTCGAAAAAAGGGGAAATTTCTAAAATCACGGTAGAATACTATTGATTATATATATATATATATATTGGTCATAATATTTTGACTTTATGAAATCAGAATTTGTGTCAAAATAAAGAAGATTTTCCCCTAAAACTCAAAAATAAATCATCCAATATGTCGTGAGTTCTAGATGATCACATGTATATAACCACTAAAATCGGCCGGCTAAATGTGCTCCCAAAAAAAAGGAATTAAGGAAACATTATATATATCTTGCGTGACCATCACTCAGAATAATATGCATTATCCTGGAAATCAAATAGACAGCAAATTAATGAAATGCAATTTTTCCCTAAAAAAAAAGTAAACACAAATTAAAGGAAGTAATTTTTTTCCAGTATCACCCTAATTTACCTTTATAAATGTCGAAAAATATAGAAGATTACCACGCAATCCGAAAAAATTATCCATAGAAAAATTTTCTTACTAGATAACCAGTACTAAATCTATGCTAATTAATATGCCCAAGAATGTAATTAAAGGATAATAGGATACATATCATGCGAGTCCAAATTAGCCGTATTTATTATTAGAATATTCTCCAAATCAAGATCATCCAACAGAGGAAATTTACAAATTACTTCTTCTCCCCCTAGAAAAACCCTCATAATTTACGTCTGACCAATCTCGTCTTATAAGCTTCATCTCCTTATAATCTTGAATATTTCTACGTACAAATTATACCTTCGTACAAATTATACCTTTTGTGTTTGCATAATTTAAGGATCGGCTATCTATATATAAATCCTCTCAATATTTTCTGTTTTCTCACTGCAATCAGCCAACATAGGTAAAGCCAAAGCACCATTCTCCCAGAGTCATTTTCTTATCGTCATCGTCATCGATCCCATCGTCTATATCATTTCTTCTTTGTTTTTTTTTTTTTTGCCCTTTATTTTTATTTATTTTTCTACTATAAGTAATTTTGTCTTTTACTCATCATCAGTCTCTTAGTACAATTTTTGTATTCCTCACATATAATATTCTTCTTTATTGTCACAGATAACATCAATTTTGGTAAGCAATTCACAGAGAAGAAAGATGAGAAAATTAGCTTGTAATTCTTATCCTTCTCCGGGCGTTCTTTTCTCTTGCATAGCTACCTTGAGTCTGCTAATGTCCCACTTCAATGTCTTAACTGGTAATACACAAAATCTTCTAATAATTACTCTCCAATTTTGTGCTCCTTAATATTTGTGAAGTTTAATCAAATATTAATTATTCTCTATTTTTTAGTTTTTTAACTAACGCAAATTTTTTTTATATATTTTTTTTATATTTTTCTAGAAGCTGGAGGCATAGGAGTGAACTACGGACTGCTTGGGGACAATCTCCCACCTCCAAGTACGACCATTTCCTTCCTAAAATCCAAAAACATCTCAAGAATACGGATATTCGAACCCAATGAACAAGTCCTCCAAGCCTTACACAACACAGGAATTGAAGTAGTTGTTGGAACCCTAAACCAAGATCTCCAACCCCTATCCGCCGACGTCTCATTCGCCTTCCGATGGGTCCAATCCAACGTAATCCCGCACGCCAACACCGTGAAATTCCGCTACATAACCGCCGGCAACGAGGTCATCCCTAGCTCCATGCAAAACTTCGTCTTCCCCGCCATGCAAAACCTAAAAACAGCACTGCAAGCTTCCCAACTTCCCTACCCTATCCCCGTCACCACGGTCATCGCCACTTC
>NW_010361195.1:519058-547637 GCF_000414095.1 Morus notabilis | reverse complement strand
TCTTCCCCTCCTTCCAGCGGAGCATTCTCCGATCAAACCGCCCCAACAATGAGCCAAATCGCTAGCTTCCTATCGGAGAATCGGGCCCCTCTTCTAGTCAACGTCTACCCTTACTTTGCATACATATTCAATCAGAAAGACATTTCCTTGCCCTACGCTTTGTTCAATACTAATGAAGTTGTGGTGAGAGACGGAGGATTCGAATACCGAAACCTGTTCGATTCCATCACCGACGCGGTTCATGCGGCCTTGGAGAAAGTTGGTGGTGGCTCAGTTGAGATTGTGGTGGCCGAGAGTGGTTGGCCATCTAAAGGGAACGGAGATATAGCGACTGTTGAGAATGCGAAGATGTATAATAACAACTTGATACGGCATGTTTTGGGGAATTCTGGGACGCCAAGGAGGCCAGGGAAGAGCATTGAGGCTTATGTTTTTGGTCTGTTCAATGAGAATTTAAAGCCTGCCGGAACTGAGCAGAATTTTGGGCTGTTCTATCCTGATATGACTGAGGTTTACCATGTTAATTTCGCTGGGATTTAATTAGGCATTGACATAGATCAAGATATATATGTTTAAATCGTCAGATTTTGAAATATATATATATATATATGTTCAATGATCATTGATTTCAATACGGTAGATTTTTCTCATATCATAGTACAATAGTTCATGAATTCTTGTATTTGAATGTACAAGGAGAAGTCCATCAAATATTAAAACATAAATAAATGCTTAGTGCATACCCTTATAATCGTTGCTCTTCCCTTTTTGTCTCCTCTTGTGTTATCCGACATACCTTGCATCATGATCAATATACATAGATGTATATAGATATAAATATATATATATATATATATATGTATGTAGATGTTTACACACACACTCGTGTGCTCACTCTTTGATTGTTTTCCTATAGTGGCTTCTTAATATTTACCCAACTACCCAGTCCAATCCATTATAATTCTGTGTCCATGTATTCTTGTCTCGCCCTCTATTTCAGCAGGTCCTGAATTGCGATCGACCTCATTTAGAAATTGTTAATGACCTAAACATAATACGCGCGGACAATTTTTTCCTTTTTGGCGTAATCAAAAATTTATATTCACATTGTTTATGTGTTTAGGACCTAAAAAGACTATTAGCTTGTGAACTTGTACTTTAACTGGAGATAGAATTCAATTGAAATCTAGTGAATACTTCGATAGATAGAACGGGCCTTAAAGAGAAATTTTGAGTTGAAAAATATTATCGAGAATGAAAAGGAACGCTTGAAATTATAATAGGGGAGAAAATTTGTTTGAAAAAATATGAGCGGGGAAAAGTCACTTTTTTTCCCCTAAAATCTATTTAGAATAGAGTGCTGTTTTCCAACAATAAGTTTAATTATCTAATGTGCATTTGAAAATTTGAAACACAAATTCTCCATGCTGCATTTTTTCGTGTATAATAGACCATGTGATACGTATCCGATAGAACCTCCCTTCGAGCGGGGGCTAGCTCCTGAGAATAGAGAAGGAAGAAACAAAATAGCAGAGAGGGGACGAAGAAGAAAGAACTCAGATAATTCTCATTCCTCAAATTGGTCCATTACATCTCTTTTTTGTATCGAGATCTCCACTTCCTCTAACCGTCTAACAAACTTAGCAATAAAAGGAAATAACAGAATGGCAATAAAAATGTAATAACAACAATATGGTTATAGCCGAAGCATGGCAGTTGGCTGGTGCTCATACCCTTCAAGCCACCCTGGGATATTCTTTGTGCGCTTAGGCCTAGGATTCTTCTTTATTATGTTGGGCTCATTGCTTGGGCCAGGGTCCCCTTCTTGTGGTAAGCCCATCGGAAATGCTGTGGTCGTATCACCATGTTTTCAAGAAACAGTCGTCAAATGTCTCAGATTTGAGTTTCCAGAAAACAGTCATCTAATCTCTGGAACATACTTTTCAAACACATAACGTCTTACACTAGCCGATTGTGTTTAATTAGGAAAAAATTACATTGTTTCTAATTGTAATCAGCACAGAAATTGAAGTTGTAGATGTCCGAAATTTCGCAAGGTGCAAGTCCAGTTCATATTTCTCGTGGTCAAAATAAGGGACAACTTGTATGTTGTTAAAAAAAAAAAAAAAAAAAAAAAAAACAACAACAACAACATTTCCTAATTTTTGGATTTCTCATTTGCAGACCGCCCGAAGTAGCCTTCTGAGGATCTTTGCATGAAATAGCTTTGAAGACACAAAAATTACCAAAGAAACAAGGGCTGACCATATTCAAATCTTGCTTAGAGGGATGTCTCCCTTTTCTACAGCCTTTCCTATTTAGATTACACACCATGGAACCATACTCAAACATTCTCTAACTAAGTGCCTCAATTGAAAAATCATCAACCAAAATGTTTCACGCGTTCAAGTCAGTGATCATGATTCATTGGCGGGCATTTTGTTAGAGAAGAAATTTTTAAATTCAAATTCTTTGTCAAATTTAAAACATTGTAACAAAATTAAAATGATAAGAACCAAATGGGGCATTATTTTTTATTCCCCTCTAAGTTACTCTTGGCCTATAATGAAGGTGGTTCTTTCATCATTTGCGTTTGTTTTTTGTCCGCCAGATTTCAGTCTTGGCGTGTTAGAAGTTCTGCTAGCTATGAGTCTATACGGAGATCTTGGTGGCCTTGGAACTACACATTACACACTCTCGATGGATCGAAAGCTTTCATCGATTGTAGTGATTTTAAAAAGAGCCTTATGCGTGCTCAAATTGATGTGTCGAGGAATTTTTCTTGTATCGGGTCTCGTCTTGCGTCGTTTTCCATGTGCTTCATTAGAATTTACTGATGGAGTCAGTTTTTATCGAGTGTTTTGTATTGTGTACCACAAAGTTATCTATATTAGTATTGGTGTCTGTATGACATATTAGTTGAATGAAATTTTACCTTAAAAAAAAAAGAAAAAGAAAAACACAATGCGAGCAAGCTAAGCATACCAGCTAACTCGCTTATGAGAAACTCTACTCTGCCCCATGGCTTCTGATGAAGTCCCTCAGGGCAAATAATTTCAGGCGTTTTCCACTTAAGACCATAATTAAAACACCACAACAACCTCTCAAGCTCACCACTCATTGTAACTTTAAAAATCTCTGGTTTATACTCGTTAGTTTACTCATTGAAAAGCTTCCACAGAGGTTCTTTAGAACGAGTTTTTAGACTCCCATTGAAAGTATCAAGGTTACAAGAAACCTCCATAATTGTGGCTTAACCCAAAACATTCTCCAACAAAACCCACTTTCACCGTTACGTCATCTTTCCGTTTCCTCCTTTTAAAATATCGGTTAAGAAGAAAAATAACCAAGTAGGATACTAGTGAATCGAGTGACATAGGCTCATTTTGTTTATTCGAGTTAAGTATTTGAATTAAAAAGTAAATTCACATGAGAGAAAATATTGAAATAAAAAAAGTTAAATTTAAATTTTGTTGAGAGAAAATACTGCAGTAAAAGTTTGAGTTGAGATTCGAACTAGCGAAATAAAGGGCCTAAGTTATATCACGGGATTGCATAAAAATGAGAGAAAACTAAAAATGTCATCATTAAAGTAATATCATTTTATTTTTATCACTATTGTAAATTTATCTCATGTCACTAATAACCTGCAAGTTATTTTTTTATAACTTACAGGTTATCTTTCATAATCTGCGGATTATTTTTTGTAACCTGCAAGTTATCTTTCATAACCTGCAGGTTATCTTTCGTAACTTATTGGTTATTTTTTATACTGCCATCAACATTTTGTGGATAATCTTGATAAATACCTCTTGAAAGTGCATGAGTCACGATTTTTACCATTTACTCTTAATTCATAATCTTTTTAGTCAAATAATTACACTTAATAAAAGAGTTTTTATCAAGAATAGTAGGTAAAAGTCTATACTCATACACTCTTAAGTGTAAATTTTACAATTTTTAAATTTTTTTTTTACCATAACATAAATAATAGAGTTGGAAAAAATAAGGTTAAACTTAATATTTTCTTTAAAAATAAAGATAAGTATGATCTTTGTGTCCTTTCTTTATTTAAAAAAAAAGGTTACAAAGTTTGGGTAGAGGTGTCAAATGGGCCGGGCCGTCCATGGACGGCCCGGCCCAGCCCGTAATAGTGTCGAATTCAGCACGGCCCGGTTCGCTACTGTTACGGGCCGTGTCGGCACGGCATGTGTAATGGGCTAGGGCTGGGCCTTAGCTTCTCAGCCCCGGCCCAAGCACGGCCCAAGCACGTGGAGGCCCGCGGCACGGCCCTTGTTCGGCCCGGCCCAAGCCCGCGAAACGGCCCATCAAACGGCCCATTTCATTTGGCCCAGGGGCCCTTCGCGGGCCCAAACGGGAGGCACGTGACGGGCCTCCCGTTTCGCCCGTCACGTGCCTCCCATTTGGCACATGACAGGCCAAACGGGAGGCTCGTCACGTGCCCCCCGTTTGGCCCGCGAAGGGCCCAACGGCTAAAAACCCTAAAATCCGGAAATTCACCCCCAAAATCCCCTATAAATACCCCTTAATTCCACCATAAATCTCACACAACAATTCACTCTCAACTTCTCATCTCACTCTCATTCTATCTCTCAACTTGTCTCTTTGATTTTGATTCTAAGCTTTTCTCTCGCGTTCATTCATTTTCTACCTCTTTCATTTATAAAGTTCAATCAAGTTCTATCAATTTCCAGAAATGGCTTCTCCAAACTTCTATGATTTCACTGCTCTTCCTGAGCTTGGTGATGAGACATTTTATGAGGATGAAATGATGCCTCCTAACCCCACCCCCACTGAACCAGAAAATGCTCCGGTGGATAATGCTTCAGTACACAATGAGGAAGCTGGAGAACGCAGCAGAGAAAAAAGACCGCGAACTTCTCCGGCATGGCAGCATTTCACCGAGGAGCCCCGACCAAATCCAAAAATATGTGAGATGAAAATTCGTGCGGTATGTAAATATTGTAAAAATTACTTTTCTAATAAAAAGGGTGGAGGTACTGGTCATCTGGATAGACATTAAAAAGTATGTCACATCACAGGGGTTACAAAATTTTGCATACGTGCACAACGTGCTCGTGAAGCACTAGCTAAATTTCTAGTTAGTGCTGAATTGCCTCTTTCTTTTGCAGATGATGCATCGTTCGAAGAATTCATCCAGACAGCCTTTTGCCCATAATTTAAATGGGTAAGTAAAAACACAACTCGTTCTGATTGCATGAAAGTTTTTTATGCAATGAGACAATCTCTTGTTGATAATTTTAGGACTTTTAATGCTACTGTCTCTTGCACTTCTGATCTGTGGGAGGGGTGCAATAAAAGTGGATATTTATGTGTCACAACGCACTACATTGATGACGATTGGGTTTTACAAAAAAGAATAATTAGTTTTCGTTTATGTCCATACCCTCATAACGCAACAACTATTTTTAATACAATAGTGGAAATTTTTGGGTTTTATGGGATAGAAGATAAAGTTTTAACAATTACTTTTGATAACGCGTCAGCTAATACAGCTGTAATTAATCGATTTAAACGTAGTTTGAAACCAGCATTTGGAGGGGAAATTTTTCATCAACGGTGTGCATGTCACATAATTAATTTAGTAGTTCAGGCAGGCATTGAACATATCTCAGTTAATCTTACAAATATTACAGAATCATTATCATTCATATCTAGTTCTGGAGCTCGGCTCCAAGAATTCAAACAATATTGCAGGAACAGCCAGATGCGCCCAAGAAAGTTTCCACCTGACGTGAGACATAGGTGGAATTCAACATATTTAATGTTGAAGGCAGCACTCCCATATTCACAACTTATCACGACATATGTAAACAGTAAGAACGATCAAATTTTAATTTTCGATCCTGATTGGCAGATTGCTGAGTATTTTTTAAAATTTCTAGAAGTTTTTTATAATGCTACTGAATTACTTTCTGGAGTTTATTATCCCACTGCACATTTAGCTTTACATCAACTATTTAATATTTCAGAAACATTTTCTTATTATAGGGATACATAACTTTTTGGAAATATAGTTAACTTGATGGAAAATAAATTTAAAAATTATTGGTCAGGTTGTCCCATATTATATGCATTGGCAACCATTTTGGATCCTAGGTGCGGAGTAGATGGAATTGAATAATTGATGACTGCTATTATAGAGAATTTAGAAATAGATATGCAACTAAGTATTACTGACGCTAAGAAAATGTTAGAAAAAGTTTTTAGTTTGTATGAAGCAAAATATAGCACAGGTCAAAAAGAACAGGGAACTTCGTCGTCAACTACCAGTTCGGGGCCTAAAGGATCGTCGTGGAGTTTCTTGAAGAAGAAAGAGAAAACGGCAGGATCGTCCTCAACACAAGCGTCTACAGAACTAGTCAAATATTTTGAAGCAAATTTTGTAATCGATGACGACAAACTAGACATCTTACAGTGGTGGAAGAGCAAGACCGATCGTTTTCCAATACTATCCATAATAGCTCGTGACATTCTTACAACTCCAGTGTCAACGGTAGCATCGGAGCAAGCTTTTAGCGCAAGCAACCGAATTCTTGACGAGAAGAGAAGCAGAATGCATCCAGATATCTTAGAGGGACTAATGTGCGTTAAAGACTGGGAAGATGCCAAAAGACAAAAACAACAATACACAGATGATTCGATGCAAGAATATTTTTCTAACTTAGAAATAACAGAATCTTCTGGAAGCACTTAGGTTTGTAATTTACTATTCCTAGCTACTGCACTCTTTTTTCCTTCGCTAAGGTTTTGTCTCGATCTTCCTACGGGTTTTACTTAGCAAGATTTTTAACGAATCAGTCATTTATGTGTACTCCTATTACGTCAATTCAATAAAATCACATCTTTTGAGGTATATGATATATATTTTTTTAATTAAATTTAAAAAAAAAATACAAGAGTCGGGGCCGGCCTGTGAAGAGCCTGGGCCCAGGCCCGGCCCTCGCCCTTATGGACTAGGGCTAAGGGCCTGGACCGGACCTGAAATTTTCTTTTTAACCCCGGCCCAAGCACGGCCATGCACTATGTAGGGCCATGCCAAGCACGGCCCAGGCCCGTAATAGGCTTTGAGTCAAGCGTGCCGTGCCGGCCCGACACACACGTTTCACATCTCTAAGTTTGGGCAATGAACAAAGAGTTTACCTGACCCGAATAATACGGGTACCAAAACGAAAAAACAAAACAAAAACAAGAGATTTTCCCTCCTGTATTACCTTCGTCTCCGCAGCCTGATACGCAGGAGCTAGGGTTTTCAATGCAACCCCTTTTCTCCCAAAACCTCAAAGCGTCTCTCTTTTCTTCATTCTCTCTCAGTCTGTGATTTTCCCCTTTCTCAATTGAATCAGGAATGGGGAAAAAGAAACCCAAAGACCCCGAAACCACCGCCCAAAACGACGCCGTTTCGTCTCAGCCCGACATTTTCACGACCCTCTTTGGAGAGGTTAAGGACAAAAACGCAGTCGTTTCAATCTTCTCCGACGACAATCCTTTCCTACGGAAGCCCCAAGAGCGACAAACCCTAGAAGGTTCAGGAAGCTTCGATAATGGCGGAGTGGAGAATCCTGACGCCGCCGTGCAGAAGGACAGGAAGAGAAAAGGCGAGAAAAAGGTGAGTCCTGGCTCGGATTCGGCCGATGAAGCTCCGGAGGCTCAGAAATCGAAGAAAGGGAAGCTGAAGAGCTCCGATTTGGAAGATGGTGATGAGGATGTAGGGAAGAAGGAGAATAAGAAGAAGAGGAAGAGAGATGAGATTGAGAAGGAGTATGAGGCGAGGAAGTATGGAGCTGTGGATGGTAATGTGGCGGAGGAGGAAGAGAAGCGATTGAGCGGGAAAGTTGGGGAGAAGAGGAAGAGTGTGGATAATCCGGCGGAGACGTTGGTGCCGAAGGAAGGTTTCGACGACGAGAGCAAGCTTCTGAGGACGGTGTTCGTCGGAAATTTGCCGTTGTCGACGAAGAAGAAGGCTTTGATTAAGGAATTTAGTAAATTCGGAGAGGTTGAGTCCGTGAGGATTCGGTCTGTGCCAATTACCGATGTGAGTGTTTTTTTAAATTGAAACCTCTTGAATTGTTTAAAGTTTGGTTCTTTTTATTTTTCTTCATTTTGGTGATTATGAACATATGGTTTATATGTTTGATGTTTTGTTAGACCAAAACACCGAGAAAAGGGGCAGTAATTAGGAAACAATTTCATGAAGCTGCTGACAGGTAATGATTTTGAATTGCTCATCTTTGTTTTTATTTTCTTATTACTTGTAAGATAATGGGATTTAATGCTTTGGATCAAATTCCTTTAGCCAAGTAGTTACTTTTTCTTTTGGGGCTGAATTTTTGGTTGGTTGTTCGTGTGATGTTGTTTGGTTTTCAGTTTTGTTGCAATGTCTTGTGTTTGAATCTATTTCAATGAGTAAGAAAGTTGCTGATAAAGCAACGATGTATGTAGAACGCGCATAGGAAAACAACTGTTTCTTACTTGATGGGTTATCGATTGGCTAGAAGATTTTGTAATCTAGCTTTATGAATCAGATGGGTTCTCGTATGGATGGTATAATTGATAATGTAGCTGTATCAATGTCTTAACTACATGTTTGCTTTGATTTTCTTATTGTTGCTGTACATGTTTATCTTTTGTTATTTTTGAGAGAGTGTTGTTTTACTGATAATAGAATGTTTTCTTTCACAGCGTTCATGCATATGTTGTTTTCAAGACAGAGGAATCTGCGAAAGCTTCTTTGTCCCATAACATGGCTGTGGTAGATATTCTTGACTCGATTGGATGATCATCCTGATTATTATGAGTAGCTGTGGACAGAAACTTATTTCTTTTCCAATTTAAATTTTGAGTTCAAGCAGTAAAGGGACTATGAATCGAGTTTATTGACATCTTATGGATGTATTCTTAGGTGGGGGACCATCACATCCGAGTTGACAGGGCATGCCCACCTCGCAAGAAGATGAAGGGTGATGAAGTTTCTCTTTATGATCATAAGAGAACAGTTTTTGTGGGTAATCTTCCATTTGATGTAAAGGTGAGTTTCTCTCTCTCTCTCTGTAAAACTTCTTACCTTGAAATTTATGTTTTTCCAGTCTATATCCATATGTGCTGAGTGGATCCTTTTCTGCAGGATGAGGAAGTGTATCAGTTGTTTTGTGGTATAAACAATCTTGATTCTAGCATTGAAGGTGTTCGTGTCATCAGAGATCCTCACAATAATCTTGGAAAGGGTTTTGCTTATGTTTTGTTTAAGACAAGAGTATGTTACGACAAACCCTTTTGGAGATCATTTTTTTAACGCTTCACATGTAACAACACCTCTGTCATCATGTATTGAGTTTTGCATCAGCATTTTTTGACGGTTTTGCATGAGGAAGAACTGCAGATAGAAAAACAACCAAGAAGTGCTTAAATTTCAGTTTGGTGAAAGTCTCTGATATGGCTATGTCCTATCAAATAATTATGAGTTTTGTAAAATTGGTGACCATGAAGTTCAAATTGGACTCCAGAACTCATTGTATACAAGAATTACGAAACATACTAGTATTTTTTTTTCCCACAAAAGTAAATAATTAAGTAGAACTTTCAATTGGGTTATTTCCAGCTGAAGCTAGTGGCTGACCACGATAAACGTCTACCATGTATTTGTGTGTTCTATATCTTAGGAGATAATAATAGTTTATGCTAAGAAGACTCTACTTCTACCTCCACTTTTCATGAGTGTAAATGCATCTAGAGGTGTGAGATCTATCTAGTTTTTATCTCTTTATTAACTCATAAGGAATATCCAGAGAGAGGCTTTGTAGTTATAGATATTGAACTCTGCTAATTTGTAGTTATAGATATTGAACTCTGCTAATTTTAGATACCGAGTTAGCTTGCTGCTTTATCTTCATTTTTCATTGTTTGTGCTGCTACTTTGAACATTGCGCAAATGTTACGTAAATGATTTTTGATTGTGCGCATTTGTCTTTGATTATGTAGGAAGCTGCGAATTTGGTTGTTAAGAAAAGAAACTTAAAGCTTCGAGATCGGGAGCTGAGGCTTTTTCATGCCAAACCAGATTCGACACCATTTAAGAGAAAGAACCCAGCATCTGCAGAGAAAACTAGTTCCCCGGCAAAGAAGTTCCGGGATTCGGGTAGTGGAGATGTTAGCAAGAAGGCTTTCACAAACATTTCGACGTCCTACCAGGGCTTGCGTGCGAGCAAATCCGGTGTCCAAAAGAAAGTTGCAAAAGGTTTTAGACCAGAAAAGTCCACTACGAAAGCTCATAATGGAGTGCGGGAGCGTAAAGAGAAAAGACCAGCAGTTGCTGCCAGGAAGGCAAAAGCGAATGCGCTAAGCGAAATTGGTGCTTCGAAACAAGCGGGAACAAAACGTAAGATGGATAGCTGGACTCCAGAGAGTTCCCACAGGAAGAAGAAAGCGAAGAAATTAAGGTAGATTGTTGCCAAATACATGCTCTTGTATACGGGCATGAATCACAGTTGAAAGGCTGTAACTGCTCTTTAGTTAACATGGTGGATGATAGAGCCTCGTTATTTCCTGTACGTCTAAAATCGACTATATGATATATTGTTCTGCATTACCGCAATTACTCTGTGAAAGAAACGGGAATTTCTGTTTCTTCAACTGAGTTTCGATTTTGATTCCCTACAGCTAGATGGTAGGAGAGGGAGTGGACCAATATGAGTTTTAGCATAAAGATCCGTAACTCCATATTGTATCTTAGAGATGACAATTCGTGTCACGTGTCATGTTTGTGTTGTGTTTTAATCGTTTTTTTTTTTTTAAATTTGCAGTCAACCCGAACATGACTCGTGACACGAAATTTTTTAAAAACTGCAACACGAACACGACATGACCACTTTACGAGTTGACAGGACACGACTCGAAAATGACCCGTGACACGAAATTGACATGTGAATCCGAAATTGACACGAAAATTGAATACTTTTATCTACTTTTTTACATATTAGAAACAATTTAAAATTCATAATACATTAAATTACAATAACATCCATTAAAATTAAGCAAATAATAGTATAAGATTTTGAGTATAATTATCATGATATTACAAGTTCATAATAAATTTTAAAATATGAAATGAAAAATATATGTATTTTTTAGTTTTTTATGAGTTTCGTGTCGTGTTCGGGTTAGACGGGTCCAATTTGAAATTGACCCGTGTTTTTCGTGTCAATTTCATGTCGACCCAATTTTGATCCGAACATCTTTTTTCTCAACCTTAACTCGTAAAATTCGTATCGTTTTCGAGTCGTGTCGTCGTGTCGTGACCCATATTGCCGGCCCTATTGTATCTGGACTTTGGCCAAAACTTTCAAATGCTCAAAGCAAGTTATGATGCAATGACCATTTAAGTGTGTTAATCATCAGGTTAAGAAAATAAAAGGATTCTATTCATCTGCACCTCTCAATTTAGAGTCATTTTGTTAAAACTCTCATTTTGCTCTTTAAATTTTAAATTAGTTTTACTTAATCACTTTTTTTAAAAAAAATTTCTATTGATAAAAAAAAGAGAAGAAAAAAGAGATTAATTGTGTCATGTGGTCCTTTTTTGAATATTTAAGGAGTAAAAGTGAAAGTTTTTAAAGTTCAAGGGGTTTTTTTTATTATATATGCCTCTTAAACTTATCTTATTTAACAAATTACCTTCTAAACTTTTAATTGACAATTTATCCTCTCAATTTGTAAAGTTTTGCAATATACCCTATTTTAACAACGATTTTGTTAAATTAGTGTAAAAAAAAACACGTTCAGTCAAAAATTTTAACACTCCAATTCAAATATAATACAAATCTTTCAATATCTCAAGTTTTAATTCCTTAATTCTAATAAAAAAATTAGAGCAAATTAAGTTAAATGAGGTATATTGTAACAAATTTATAAGTTTTGGAGAGTAACTTGTTAAAATTAAAAATTTAATGGACAATTTGTTAAATTACGATAAGTTCAGAGAACAATTATTTCAAAAATATAAGTTTAAGAGATAAAATGAGAATTAGAATTACGTTTCAAGTTTGAGGGGAAGAGTTGAGATTGATTTAAAAAAAAAAAAAATTGGAAAAGAAAAGAAAGAAAAAAAGAAAATTTGTATTAAACATGCTTGTTTCAACAGGTCAGCCTTTTGTGCGCACATATAATATAGGTATAAGTAGGGTTGGAGATTAGGGCAAGGGGTATAATGTCGCATTTAATAACCCAAAAACTTTTCCCTCTATTGATTAGATTAGGGGACTTCCATAAAGCCGACGCTGTTTCATTAGCATGTAGTATACCATTTCAACACATAAATCAGTCCGCCTGATCTATAGTGAGTTTTATTTTATTTTATTTTTTGTCTTTCAAAAAAAAAAATATTTAAAAATTAAAACTCAAACAAAATAGGCTACAGCTCATTCCCTTGTGAAAAAACTTTGCCCCTCCCTCGGTATATCCGTCTGTAGTTCATAGTTCACTCAAAATCGTCGTTATTCTTTAGGGTTAGCGCAAATCCAAAATTTTCAAAGATTTTTTATTTTTTTTTTCGGGTGTTATTTTCTTTTAGCTAGTTCCAAAGGGTTTTTTTCTTTTCTTTTCTTTTCTTTTTTAAAAAAAAAAAAAAAAAAACCGTTTGTGATCGGTTTTTCTTGTATTGATGCACAAGGCATTTTGTATCCTAATTTTAACAGACGTTAATGAGAACCACTAATGCCACTAAAATTTAATTGAGGGAGATGTTTGCTCATAAAATTAGGTTGGGGACTAAATCGTAATACATTTACAAGTTTTCGACAAATCATGCCATTTAACCCTACTTACCATGAATCGTCTGCGCCTATAAATCGTCTTAAAACACGGCGCAAGTTGCCATGACTTTTTCTTGAATTAGTTGTTATGGTGGACCGTTTCACATTAATGGATTTTAGTACTATTCCACTTCATGAGATTTAATGGCTAGTTTTGTGAAGGGTAAAAGCCAGCCCATTGCATGCTGCAGATTTCAAAGCTACGTTGATGGGCAACGTCCAAGATTGGTGAACACATTTCAAACTAATTTTATGCATGTGCGAATTATTGGTGAGAATTCAAAAAAAGATGGGCTCATTTTGTTCGCTGATTCGAGTTTTTAATTCAAATTGAGATGTGATTTTATGTAAGAACTTTTTACTGTAGTAAAAAAGTTAGATGTGACTTTGAGAATTTTTTACTGTAGCAAAACTCAAATTTTAAACTCGAATCGGTAAAATGAACGAAACCATAAGTTTTTCCTAGTTACATTCTAGCCGTGGTTATTTATTAAATATGAATTCATATTTAATAATGTGAGGTGATAAAAATTCAATTTTATTAATTATTACATAAGAAAAAATTATTAAACTTACCCTTAAAGTGCACGAATTTAAATTTTTAATAAATATAATTATTTGATTAAAAAATATTAATAAAAAATAAAAAAATAAAAATTAAGACTAATGTGCTCTTAGAGATATTTATCTCATTTAACCTCATCATAAATTTTATTTTAATCAACTATCCAACTTATTACAACTGTCATATTAGCATCTTACGATTAAAATAATAATATCTATTGATAAATAAATATTATTATCAGTTAAAATAATAATACTACGGCAAAATTAACATAACCGTTAAAACCACACCCATAATCAATTATATATATGAAAACGTCACCATTGAACATATATCTTTGCTAAGAAATATATAAACGTAAAACTGACCCATTCCAAGTTCTCAAGTCTCCTCGTTCCCCTGGTACTCTGAGCATTTCATACGTCATTTGGCTTTAGTAGAAGTTTACAAGAAATGTAAACTATTATTTATTCCTGTCCTATTATTTCTTTCTCGCCTTTTCTATTGTTTTCAATAATAGCAAAACAAGGAAAAAAAAAAAAAAAAAACGTGTTCAACATTTTTTTTTTCTTTTAGCAGGGAAAAATGAACACTCAGATAAACAAGGAAATATCCATGTTTGTGTGTGTGTGAAAGTGACAATGATTTCAATAGTTTTGGTACTAAAAGCATAGTAACTTTATAAGAGAGCGCCTACATAACAGCCTTATTCAATATACACATTAACGAACTTGAGTACTTCCCTACCAATGAAATTAAACACCACATAAACATCATCCCCCACCCTTTCCCAATCTCCCTAGTTGCCCCAACCCACCTTCATAAGACAGTGCAGAGAGTCCATCCAGCGTCTCACTTCCATGAAGCCGAGTACTCGTCATCTGTGATGGCTGCAAGATGCAACGAAAACCATAACCAAACAGAGGCACAGCCATAATTTCCGGTTAAGTATGCACAGAATAAGACGATACCGAAATGACTGCTGAGAGAACGCGAGTCCATGTACACCACGGTCAGGCAGCATAAAGCTCTATGACTTGCCTTTCCCCACCAGCGTGGGGGTAACTGACACAATTCCTATGAAGAATAAAGTGGCAATTGAATTGAAATCATAGAGATCACCAATGGACTGAAGCTGTCCAAGAGCCAGTCCAGCCTGCAACATAAAACCCAGACAGTCAATGACGATTGACATAAGACCAAGTTGTAAAATTTGAGTAGCATCGAGTATTCGACGACAAAGAGAACCAGCATCAGCATTTCATAAGTTTCGTGGATAGTCCTACGTTCTGATTTCTTCTCTTGGGTAAAAACATTCACAATATATGCATAATCAAGTTCTCAAGTTATGAGATAGTCATATTCAGTGTCAGTGGTGTACCCTGACAGTGATATAAGCAGCAGGAATGAGACCAATTGAGGTTCCCAGGAAGAAAATATGATAAGGCACATCAACAATTGGAGAAGCAAAATTGATAAAGGTATTTGGCAAGGTCGGTGTCAATCTCAAGAAAAGCATGTAGTTCAACAGCCGCTCTCTTCTTTTAGCAACCTGAGAGTAAATAGAAGCAATTTATTCCATTTTGTTGAATTTTCACATAACCGAAGAAATAAAAGCTTGGATTTCATGGTTTACCTGTGCTTGAAAGAAACGCAACTTGTCAGGCCAAAGGGAGAATACAATGGGACGCCCAATCAGCTTTGACAGGAAATAGCAAGAAGAAGCACCGGCGGTTGCAGCAAACACAACAAGTGCTACGCCTCTGAAGACTCCGAAAAGCGATCCGGCAAGCAGGGACATAAACACGGTCCCGGGAATCATGAAAGTCTGCATGAAGATGTAAACCATACAATACCCCACCAGGACCTGTGCAGTGTAGTCACTTGTGTAGCTTTCAAGATTATCTCTGCTCAAAAGAGGAAAAGAATAAGAAAGAATAGATCAGCTTGCAAGTTGCAAGTATCTTCTTGACTTCTTCTATGCAAACTTGCAAAAGAATTAAGAGACACAAACTGACACAATAATTCTATTCTAATTCAGATAAACTTGCCTCCACACAACTCCATTTAAGTTAATTAAAATGTTTTATGAAGGTTTAAGGAGGAAAGTCATCCCCCTAGATATGGTTCTGATGCTTTGAGTCTTTATGTACCTTTAGAACGAACCAATACATTTTTAGAAACTCCATCAGTTTTCCTTGAGCGTCACTGACTTAATCACATAATTCGAACCCGCAAAAACAACGGCCTAAATTTCTACCTTTTGAGCTAGTTCCAAGATTCTCCAAGTCTTTCTAGCTCAAGATAAAGAATTTGTTATTCTGGAGGAAACAATGACGATTAAGAAGCAATTATTCATACCTAATATCAACATGCAAGGCTAAAAATGTAGTGATAAATGCTTGATCTCACTTGGGAATCCTTTATTTATTTATTTACTTATTAAAAAAAAAAAAAAAGCTTGCGGAGATACCAATAACTTCTCAGGTTTAGTTAGATTTGGGGGAAAATATAATAATTAACATATCTTCCTTTTAAGAACAAACAGAGCTGAGAAGCAACAAGTTTTATGCCAGAATAGAAACTGGAAATTAAACGCAGATTTGCTTTATTATCAAAAACCCAAGCTAGTGACAAATCTGAGGAACCCAGAAAACAGAAGTTTAACCACAAAATCATCTCTTAAAGTCGACCCGAACAGGATACCCAAAAAAAATCGTCTTTTTAATTTTTCCCTCCGTGAAAATCAATCGTACAATAAACAAACCAAATTCAGCACCAGAAAATTCAGCGATTCCCTTGCAAAAACAAATTATTCAAAGAATTTTCAACATGCACGATCGCATTATCACCAAAAACTCACGCATGCACAATTACGAAAGAAATAATCAAGTAAAAAACAACGAACAATTGAAAAAAAAAAGAATAAAAAATAAAAAATTTATAATTCGATAAAATTTATAATTCGAAAAAAAAAAACCTGAGGATTTGAAGATCTTCGAGAGTACGAGGAAGCTTGAGAAAGCTGTAATCGGAGGAAGGCATGGTTAGGTAAACGCCGAGGAACCCGAGCACGAATCCCAAGACCACCGTCGAAGCCACGGTCACCTCCCAAAAGCTCAACGGAAAGCTATTGCCGTTGGATCCCGTCGTCGAACCGACATTCTCGGTTTTCTTCGCCATCCCGCTTTCTCTCTCTTCTGAAAATTTTCCTTCCGTTTCCATTGTTTTCTCGGGAAAAAAGAGAGAGAAAGGAAAGGAAACTGAAAGATTTTTTTTTTTTTCCTTCTCTATTTCTCTCTTCTTCTTTCCTTTGTAGACACTTCTTCTTTGGTTGTCTTCTGTCTTTCTTTCTCTCTTTTTTGTTTGTTTCTTTGTTTTAACGTTTTTTTTTTCTTTTTAATCTCGATAGATACAGAATTGAGGAAAGAGCAGAAGAATATTCGCTGCTCCTGGTATTAAATCCAAAAAGCAAAAATGGACTCACCTCAAAAATAAGGAGAAAATGAAATGAAATGCCATTTATGATTTATTAATGAAATTGAAAAGGAATTATTTTTTTAGTGAGTAAAAATATGAAAAAGAATTAATATTTTGCATTTTCTTTTTTTATTATTTTTTTAATGTTATGTTCTCACTTTTTTTTTATAGCAAAACCAGCGTCAGTGTGTCGTCGTGTCCCTTAATAAATTAATTAAATGGACCGAATAATAATATATTCATAAATTATTGTTAAAAGAGATTGATAATCAACTTAACAGAATTGTGGTTGTATCTCATAAAACTTAACAGAATAAATGGCTATAAAGAAATTTATTCACTAGTCATTTATCATTTGTTATTTCTCCTGTAATTAGTGAAATCACAGATTAATTTGGAACCTAAAAAAAAAAAGAAAAGGGAACCGAGTCTTTCTATCACTCGATTAGACTGAATTGAGTTATTGGCTTCTATTTGTTTTTTTTTCTTTTGATTTCGAGAATAACAATAGAATTATTAAATTAATTAATCTTCTGAGCAAAAAAAAAATTAAATTAATCTTAAAATATTGTCTAATTGTTTTTGGGGAAATGAGATTGGGACATTTAAGCCACGATAAGCATGTGAAAGTGGGAACGGCTGAAGAGATGGAAATTATAATGACTGCAGTGCGTCAACCGCTGCATGTGCGTTGCGCGTCCCTCTATTACACTTGTGTAGTGCTCCAACCCGCGCCTTAATTTATAAATTTAAAATTATAATTTATTATTTTAATTTTTAAAATTTAAATTTTTTATGAAAAAAAAATATTATAAAAAATTAAAAATTATGATTCAAAATTAAAAATAAATTCTTAAAACAAATATTCTATAAATGACTCTACATCACCGATGAATTGATGGCAATAAAGATAGCTCTTTTTTATTCTTAAAATGGTATAGAATTCGATGTTATAATTTTCTGAGTAGCCGGCCCTGGCAAAAACACTGAGGGAGAGAGGAAACAAAACCGAGAAGCTTTTGTGGCCAGATTCAATGTATCATTACTTGATTAATATGTTGTGTGGTATTAAATACGTGGTTCCATAAATAAAAAGTTGAGTTATTTTTTAAGTAGGATTAAATCATGTACTTTTTTTTCATTGGTGAATTCTGATATTTTTAAAATGATTAAAAAAAAGTGTCGTGATGATATTAATAATCTTTTTTCACGGAAAGAAAAAAAACCCTTAATTATTCCCTAACTATCACGACGTTTGATTCATGAATTAGAACTATGTGATTAGAACTATTTTTTATTTACCTATATTTTTTGTGAAAGAAAATACTGTAACGAACCACGAACCATGATTCGAATCAGGAAACGAATATAGGTACCAAACATCCTATAATTATCATTTTACTTTTTACTTGCCCTCAAAAGCTCTTTTTGTTACCGTTATTTCTGAATCGGACGGTTTTTTATTACTTATGGTCAAAATTAACTGGTTGGTCCTTAAAAGAAATAAACCTAACATTGAATTGAATGGTGATAATTGATAAAGACCATTCGGAAAAAAAAAAAAAGTTATTTTCAATTGGTTCTGTTTGGTTAGAGAAAATGGGAAAATATTGCAAGGGGTGAGTAGTGTCAAAGGACTCTTCTTATTACAAGGCAAAACAAAGGGTGTATTTAGAACTCGTTTTAAAATGATTTATTTTTTATATAAAAATGAAAATGAAAACATTTTCAATCTCAGACATAAATCATTTTTGAAAATGCGTTTGGTAGTTTTATCAAGAGATTATTTTCAGTATTAAAAAAATTCATTAATGTCTCTCTCTTTCTCTCTGCTCGAGAGATGAGAAAATGAAAACAAAAAATGAAAAACGACTAAAAGTCATTTTTTATTTCTCTCTCATTTTACACTAAATCAAAAAATTATTTTCATTTTTATTTTTTATCTTTATTGCGTCAAACGCCGTTTTAAAAACGTTTTCATTTTTTTTTTAAAAAATGTGTTGGCATGGTGGCCATGTCGTGAGACAATTTGGGGACGATCACCTAATTAATTACTTTTTCTAACCAATTGCCTTATGTGTTAAATTTTTTCAAAGAACCCTAAAGCTTTTTTTTTTTCTCGAAACAAGGGAGAATAACGATTTTGAATTTTTTCTACTCCACCGGATTTGCTTCCTTTTCTTTTTTTTTTTTTTTTTAAGAAATGTTTCATTTTTAATTGATTCTCATTAATTTTTTTTCTTACATTTCTCTTTAAAATAAGTTCTCTTAAATATATTTCTACTTAAATATTTTTCATACAGTCATATAAGAAATTATTTTTCAAATATAATATTAAGCTTAAAGTTGAAAGAGAAAAAAAAATAATTGTGTTTGAACTGTTGTTAACAATTTAGATTGTGAATTTAGTGGGTATAAATTTTAATTAAATAACCATTTGAATTGTAGTTGATGGTTTGAATCTTGATTGTTAAAACATAGTGATTTGAACCGTTAGGCGCAATTTAAATTGAATTGTTTGGTTTAAATAACTATACCAACATGTGGATTATTCTGCTTTGAATACCCGTCGCATGCTCGTAGTGGTTTATAGAAAACTCAAAAAGGGACGAGAAGACTTTAAGATATGAGAAATGCCAGTGTCATTCTTTTTATCACTCACTTTGTCACTTTTTGCGTTTACTGTTTGACACTTGGACTCCACTAACATGATATATTATTATTTAAACAGAAAATGAGATAACGGAGTCCACATGTCAAACAATGAATATAAAAAGTGACGAAAAGAGTAAAGAAACTGTGATGCTAACATTTTTTATTTCTCTTAAGATTATATATTAACAACTCTTGGAACTTTTAAATTTGTGTTAACATCCTTCAGTAAGAATTTGCCCAACATTTTGTTAGTTCTCTTCTCATTTGTATAACAAACCTCTAATTCTCTAAATTTCACAAGCTTAGAAGATCACCTTGCTTAAAAATTCATTTAAAAAAAGTTTCACCTTGCAATGAACATATTCTAATAAAAATCATAAAAAGACCAAAATAATTGAAATAAATGTTATTGGCTCAATACTGAATGTAAGAGGCCTAATAGTATAATTAGGTTAATCGAACTGAACCAACCGATTCAATTTTAATTGGAAAAATTGACTAAACCGAGAATTGGAGTCAATCAGCTGGTGGGTCCCAAATCCAAACTGACAGTAGCAATGAACACCCCCTAGTATCTAATCGCTTCCTTTTCTTTTAGTTCACTGATTCGAGTTTTTAATTCGAGTTGAGATGTGATTTTATGTGAGAGCTTTTTACTGTAGTAAAAAAATTAGATGTGACTGTTTCTGAGAACTTTTTACTGTAGCAAAACTCGAATTCTAAACTAGAATCGGTGAAGTGAACGGCGTCATAAAGTGTTTTACATTATTTATGATAACTAATTTTTTAATGTGTTGTGTCAGAGACATTTAATGCATTTATTATTTGCCGAAAAATTCTTTTATATAATTATTTAAGAGTTTTTTAATTTATTTTAAAATAATATGTGTAAAGTATCATCTTTGAAGAAAATTAAGTAGGGATGCATTTAAAAAAAATTAAGTAGGCACACATGTAAGTAAAATTATTTTGACCATTGACAAAAAAAAAAAAAAAAGAGCACTTGTGAAAAAAATTACTATTATATGAGTAAAGTGCGAAAAAATAGATATTTTAAAAAACACATAAAAAATAAAATGTAAAAAAAATTGCCAAAAAATAAAAAAACTTGAAAAATAAGAAAATAAAGATAAAAAAGCAAAAAATGAGGGGACTTTATCCGATGTTCCCTCTCTATTGGGAACACAGGTATTTCTTATTTTTCATCCATCAGATCTGTACCAAAACCTGTTTATTTTGTATACTTTTTCAATATGGTGTGATTTTAACCGAATCTAATTGCTAAAAAAACAGGGAACACCAGTGTTTTCAAAAAGGAGAGAACACTAGAGAAACTTCTAAAAATGAGAAAAAAAAAGAGGTAAGAGAAAGGGGCTGCTACGTAGAAAAGAGCTTTGACTCTTTTATTTTTTTAGATTAGATTAGATTAAAAAAATTTAAAGAAATCTTCATCCCGCCCGGAATAAGAAAGTTTACAATACGTTATTTCGTGTATCTTGTTGTCTGCGTGAGGATGGTATATTTAAGACCCGTTTAGTTCACTGATTCGAGTTTTTAATTTGAGTTGAGATGTGACTTTATGTGAGAGCTTTTTACTGTAGCAAAAAAGTTAGATGTGACTTTTTCTGAGAGTTTTTTACTGTATCAAAACTAGAACTCTAAACTCGAATCGGTGAAATGAACAGGATCTTAGAGGGTGAGGAATATCCTTCCCTGGTTGTGAGAAACACTACCACCAAATGAGTGAGACATTATCTTTATTTATTTATTTATGAAATAGGGACTTTTGTTGACCTTGCATTGCAAACTCTTTTTGGCTCATATTTTCAAGAGCATGATTTTATTAAGGCCTTGTTCTTTTCGCTGATTCCAGTTTAGAATTCGAGTTTTGTTATAGTAAAAAGCTCTCAGAAATAGTCACATCTAATTTTTTTGCTACAGTAAAAAGCTCTCACACAACATCACATCTCAACTCGAATTAAAAACTCGAATTAGCGAACCGAACGGGCCCTAAGTGTAGATAAATAACTGTTGAGGTGCAAATAAAGTCGTATATTAGTAAAAAAATGGAAGCCATTAAAGGAGTGAGCTACTTTACTCATTAAGTAAATTTTTTGAATTGAAATCTCAATCTATTATAGTGAAGTTTATAGTTATAACAATAACCATATGCTACTCCACCTAGTATCTTTTAGGAATAATCCTTCCATAATTGTGAGGAATCAATACGTTATTTTGTGCATCTTGTTGTTTGCAAGAGGATGTTGTATTGAGAGCTGCAAGTATAAGTTGGAACAACTTAAGGCCTACCACTGTTGGCTCGGGTTCAGTCCTAATCTCTGGGTTGACGTTTTGAGTCTGAAGCTTATTCAAGTCGAGTCTGGCCTAGCTGGCCCTAACATTCTCTTTTTAAAAAACCTTTTAAAAATAACTTATAAAATTCTAGCACAGTCTTAAGCCTGTCGGACTTTAGGGTTGAGCTGGGACGACTCTTTTCTCCCATTCCTGCCCAAATTTTCTATTGCCTGGACTAGTCCAAGCGGCCCAAACTCTCATCTCTAGGTGTATTCTTTGAACTTCACTAGTGAAAGTACAAAAAAATAAAAAAAATAAATTGTGAATGAAGGCTTGATTTTAGGTGTGTACCATTCTTATTGTCTTTTCTCTATATTTTGTTATCTTCTAATTAAATCCTACTCTAAGGATTTGGTTGAGCAAAATTTAATTATCACGCTTTCTCTATAAATTTAATCTCATTCATTTTGTCACTGTGAGTTTCTTGTATAATCTCTTTGTTTTTTTTACTCTAATTTTAGTATGCAGAATTTCTCGAATTCATACATTGAATTAGGAAGAACATATGTATATATGTGTGTGTGTATATATATATATATATATATATATTCCAAGAATTGTGCTTGATGTTATCTTCAAATGGATAGATTACAGTATTAAAGTTTTATATCGACATTTACAATTTGGCAACACTATAAGGAGAATCAATGCCTTGGTTTTTGGTTGACGCAAGCAGCTAATCACAATTTAAAGTGAAAGCAAAGATCAAACGGAAAAGTAATTCACGTCATTATCTTCTTTTCCCTTACTAATGATTTTTTTTTTAAAGTTCAAATTCTGAATGGTTTGTTTTTTGCCCTTTTCATACCAAAAATGTCAAATCTGAACAATATGATTACCTGATACTTCTGCTAGCATAATTAACTGATATTTAAAGGGTAACAATTTCACACTTAAATAACTAATTTGCCCTTCGTTATTACTTTTATGTAGCTTTGTATGGTCCCCTATCTGTTGAGGTTAATTTTAGAGCACAAAAGTCATTCTCTGATGAGGACCGATCCTCGACCTTTCATGGTAAAGGACAGTTTCGTCATTTGACCATCCAGATGAAGTAATACAGACGCAACGAAGCATATAGCCACAAGTTTATTCTATCTTTTTAGGGAACAAACTTATTCTATTTTGCATCCAGAAAATAGGGGAGCAGTCGGCATAGTTTGGCAGAGATTTTGAGAGTCTAAAATTATGTTTTTACTCGGTCAAAGTTATTTTATGTGTTTAGTAAAAATTCTAAAAAGTACTTCTTAGAGAATTTGTGAGGAATTTGGAGGGAAAATCAGAAGCAGCCCAAAGGCTGCTTTTGATTGTAGATTGTGCGGTAATCTATTATCTCTCATTAATGATATTTTTATTTTTCCTAAATTAACCCCGCTGAATCAAAGAAATCCCGTTCCCAAATTTATTTATGCTCCTTCAATGGTGCTCTCCTCTCTTGATTGTGCTCTTCTCATTCTCTCTCTCAGCCAAAGCTCTATCTCTCTGTTTCTCTCTCTTCTCTCTCTATTCTCTTGGATTCCCTCTCTCCGTTTCCGAGTTGCCCATGCGATTGTCGACTAGGCAGAGTCTCTCCTCTCTCTCTGTTCTCTCGGTGTTGGTGGGTTTATTCTCCTTAGGGTTTCCAGATTTCGTCGTTGGATTGTGGGATTGTCGGTTGGAGCTCATCAGATCAATAGCCTCTGTAAGTACTCCATTTGGAACAGAGGTATGTCTGGCCGATCAGTCATGGCCGAGGTATGTCTCTACACATTCTCGCTCTTAATGTGTTATTTCTTCTCTTTGATTTTTGAGAAACCCTAAGAAATGAAAGTTTCAAAGTTTCAGAATCGCAATTCTTTTCTGAGAAATAAAATCCATACTTTCATTAATTTTAGCGTTTTCATTTTCACTAATTTTTGTTGAGTCATTGGGTTTTAATTTAGCTGAGATTAGGTTTAATTTCATGGGTATTTGCCCATTTATTTTTACGTTTATATATATTTGGCTATGAAGTGCGTTTTCTTTGTAATACAGATACAATGACGAGATATTTCCATTATTCTTTTTCTTAATAGGGTTTTCTCACTGGATTTGTTATCAAGGGCCTTTTTTACTTCTTTGAACTTTGTATAAAAGAATCTGAATTGGTGGTTTTCTGGGAATTCTAAATATTTTAGTGCGCTTGCTTCAGTTTGAAACTGTTGGGATTGTTTAAATATAACATTTAAGAATTTGCTAAGTTTTATCACATCTAAAAGTGGACAAAATTTCCAGCAAGCCTGGCACTTTGGCCTTGCATTTGGGTGCCGCAGAGCTGGACTGGACAAAATTTCCAGCAAGCCTGGCGCTTTGGCGCTGCATTTGGGCGCCGCAGCGCTGGACTACCAGAAAGCATAGCGCCGCGGTGCTGAGTTTGGGCGCCGCGGCGCTCTGGCTTGCGCGGACGGTTTCTGGTTTTCCAGAAACTGGCGCTGCAGCGCCCAAAATTGGCGCCGCAACGTCTGAAATTGGCGCCGCAGCGTCCGAAATTGGCGCCGCAGCGCCGTAACGTTCAGATACGTTTTTTGAAACTTGAATTAACACCAATTCAAATGGGAAAGGTACATTTTCAAGTTTGGTTATGTCTGTACGTAATGGTGTGATAAAAAACTATAAAAAGAACAAGAATTGTTGATAAATAAGTGAGAAATAATACTCTGAAATTCTTCTCTCTTCTTGTTAAAAAATTTTCAGAAATTCAAAGAGTTTCTTGTGTTGTTGTCATTTTGCTTGTGATTAACAACTTGAAGGCTTGTCATATCCTGCGAGCGATTTGCTGAGAACCCGAAGCAATCTCTAACGAGAGGGGGCAAATTACGCTTTAAGAAAAACATACTTTCTACGTGTTTCAAGTCTCATTTCCCTCAAGATTTCCAACAATCTTAAAGCGTAATTCTGTTGTAATGGAGACCGAAACTACCGTTGCCACTATCAAATTGATGAACCAGGACTTGGTTAAATTGGATTGTTTTGATGGGACTAGCTTTACAAGGTGGTAGGACAAATTGAAGTTTCTCTTGATTGCTTTGAAGATCTTCTACGTTTTGAACCCAGATTTGGAGCCTATTCCCAAACCAACCGATGATGACACTGAAACATTGAAGGCAGAACGAAAGAAACGAGAGGAGGATGAGTTGATATGTCGTGGCCACATTCTCAATGCTCTCTTTGATCGTCTCTATGATCTCTACACCAATACATCTTCTGCAAAAGAGATATGGAACGCATTGAAGTTCAAATACAAAGCAAAAGAAGAAGGTACCAAGAAATTCTTAATTTCAAAGTATTTTGATTTTAAATTCTTTGATGACAAACCAATTTTACCACAAGTGCATGAATTGCAAGTGATTGTCAATAAGTTGAGGGCTGTGAAAATTGAACTTCCTGAATCATTTCAAGTAGGAGCAATTATTGCTAAATTGCCTTCTACTTGGAAAGGATATAGGAAGAAGAATTTGCATAGTTTCAAAAATTTTTCATTGGAGCACATACAAAAACATCTTCGGATCGAAGAGGAGTCAAGGGCAAGAAATAAGAATGAAAATTCTTATGAGACTATTTCCAAAGCCAATGCTGTGACTAAGCCCTCACAAACCAACAAGAACAAGAATGTGGGTCCTAAAAAGGATCAAGACAAATTCAAAAAGACACAAGCCAACAAGAAACCCAAAGGAGCATGCTTTGTGTGTGGCAAAGCGGGACACTATGCAAGAGATTGCTGCTACAAAAAGAAGCCTAGCGATGAGGCTAAGGTGAACTCTCATGAAGAGGAAGAGATTGTCGCTACTGTGAGCGAAATCAATGCGGTACAAGTCAAGGTTCCCGGATGGTGGTATGACACTTGTGCTATCGTTCATGTTTCCTATGATAGATCTCTATTCAAAACTTTCCAAGATGTGAGTGATGGACAAGAGATTCAAATGGGGAATGAAGTCCGTTCCAAAGTGCTTGGCAAAGGGAGTGTAAAACTTGCATTCACTTATGGGAAGAAAATCACTCTAGCAAATGTACTTTATGTACCCGATATGAATAGAAATCTAACTAGTGGAGATCTTTTGGGTAAGCCCGGGATTAAGGCTGTGTATGAGTCGGGCAAGTTAATCTTGTCCCGAAATGGTTCTTTTGTTGGAAAAGGCTATTCCAGTGAGGGAATGGTCGAACTATGTACTATTGACAATTCTATTAATAAAAATGTTGATTCCGCTTATATGGTTGATTCTGTTTCTTTGTGGCATGGTAGATTAGCACATATTGGTATATCAACTATGAAAAGAATGATCAAGTGTGGATTATTCAATTGTGATGTTGATAATTTTAAAAAATGTGAAATATGTGTTAAATCTAAAATGATAAAGAAACCGTTTCATAGTGTTGAAAGAAATTCTCAATTATTAGAATTAGTGCATTCCGATATTTGTGAATTAAATGGAATGATTACAAGAGGTGGAAATCGTTGTTTCATTACTTTCATATATGATGCATCTAGGTATACATATGTTTATTTATTGAAACATAAAGATGAAGCCTTTAATGCATTTAAGATATATAAAGCGGAAGTAGAAAATCAATTGGGAAGGAAAATTAAAATTATTAGGAGTGATAGAGGAGGAGAGTACTTTTCAAATGATTTTAATACATTTTGTGAAGAAAATGGTATTATACATGAATGTTCTGCACCTAAAACACCTGAACAAAATGGTTTAGCTGAGAGGAAAAATTGAATTTTTTTTTTTTAGATGATTAATGCTATGATATTGCATTCTGAATTGCATTTAATTTGTGGGGTGAAGCCCTTCTTAGTGCATGTCATATTCTTAATAAAATTCCTTCTAAGAAAAATAAAACATCTCCATAGGGTATTTCAAAGTGTGGGGGTGTCTTGCTTATTACAAGAACACCAATCCTAAAAGGACGAAGCTAGGTCCTAGAGGGATTAGGTGTGCATTGTAGGTTATGCGGTAAATAGCAAGGCATATAGACTCTTGAACTTGGAGTCTAATGTGATAGTTGAATCAAGAGATGTAGAATTCTTTCAAGATTTGTTGGCAAATAAGGAAAAGTCTCAAAGTTCTACTTATGAAGAATCTCGTGAGGAGACATCTTCAAATATCATTGAACATCCAATTGAGCCAAGAAGAAGTAAGAGAATCTATAAAGAGAAAAGTTTGGGATTGGATGATATTGATTCTCAACTTATTTCTTTTTACTTAGTAGAAGGAAGTAGGAGTAATGTCACTAGGAAAATTCTTATGATATTACAAGTGGAGGATGATCCCAAAACTTTTAAGGAAGCGATGGCTTCTAGGGATTTGGTTTTTTAGAAGGATGCTATCAATGATGAGATGAATTCAATAATGTCAAACCACACTTGGGAGCTTGTCGATTTACCACCAAGTTCCAAACCTATTGGTTGTAAATGGGTGTTTAGGAGAAAGTATCATACCGATGGTACTTTAAACACTTTTAAGGCCAGATTGGTAGCCAAAGGGTATCGACAAAAAGAAATAATTGACTATTTTGATACATATGCACCTGTAGCACGAATAACGACTATTAGGATATTGTTTACATTGGCATCAATCCATAGTCTATATGTTCATCAAATGGATGTCAAGATGGCATTCTTAAACGGTGATCTCGATGAGGAGGTCTATATGGAACAACCGGAAGGTTTTGTTCTACCAATAAATGAAATAAAGTGTGTAAACTTGTAAAATCTTTGTATGGATTGAAACAAGCACCAAAATAATGGCATGAAAAGTTTGATTCAGCTATACTTTCAAATGGTTTTGTTCATAATGCTGGTTCCCGAATCGAATTCGAGTGCGGAAGCCTGGGGGAGGCGGATCGTGTATAACAAAAATTTTCATAAAACTTTTGAGATATACGAATAAATTAATCGCATTAATTTATGCACGAATAAATTAATCGCATTAATTTACATGAAGAATTCAATCCGAAAAAATACCTGGAAGCCGACTCGGATGATAACTTGAATTCTTTGACCACGAACAGTCCTTGCTCCAATCTTTGTGTTTAGAATACCAACGTCTTCCACGTCAATTCCTAGATTCCACGTAGACGTGTATGTGGGCACACGTGAGACAAAACAGGTTTCTTAAACACTCGAATTTCCACAAACACCAACGCATGCACGATGTGGAATTTTTTTTGGAGAAAAATATTTTCTCTCTCTTTTGCTATTGAGAATTTCAGCCACCTTACTCTTAGGGCTGAAAAAATTGCTTCAAAAATTGTGTCCACAATTTTCTATCATTCTCATATTTAAAGAGTAGAAGTCAAACTTCAAAACATGATCAAATTCCTATCTCCAATTTTGAATTTCGAACAGAAAATCCCTTCCCTTTATCCTTTAAGTGGCCGGCCACCTAACTAAGGTTTTACCCTGTGTGTGGTGCCAATTCAGATAGGGAAGGAAGAGAAAAATCATCCTTTATCCTGTAGTTCAATTTTGATTCAGATTCAAATTCAAATTTAAGTCAAACTTAAATTAATTTGAATTCTAAAATTGAACAACTTATCAAATAAGTTTAAATGGATAAATCTAGATGTGTTCAAATTCAAATTTAAATAATCACATTATTTAAATAATAATCAATTCTCAATTAATTATTTTCGAGTATTTAATTTTAGAATT